>NC_134037.1:35768913-35957944 GCF_965140245.1 Athene noctua | reverse complement strand
ATGATTTTTTAAAATCATGCAGAGACCACTTTAACTATCATTATTCACTGTCATTTTAGCAGAGTATCTTCATGCATTACTTGTGTGAATAATATGACTATTTTGTGTTTCAGATCAACTGAGGCATTTCTCTAAGTGATGCTGGGGATAGAAGAATGCATACATCACATATATCCCAGCTTCAGTAAGAATTCTCTCATTGCTCTCCTGACAACTTACCAGATGTCTGCTGGAAATACAATACAGCAGAGAGGAAACTGTCCAGGAGGCTCCTGGAGTGTGTGGAAGATAACTTCCTGACAAAGCTGAGGAGTGAGCCAATTAGGGAAGGCAACCCACTGGACCTGTTGTTTGTGAACAAAAAAGGACTTGTGGGTGATGTGGTGGTTGGAGGCCATCTTGCACACAGTGATCACGAAATGATAAATTTTCAGTTCTCAAAGAAGTAAGGAGGGGGTTCAGCAGAACTGCTACCTTGGACTTCCAGAGGGCAGACCTTGGCCTGTTTAGGAGCTTGGTTGACAGAGTCCCTTGGGAGGCAGTCCTGAAGGGCAAAGGAGTCCTGGAAGGCTGGACATTCTTCAAGAAGGAAATGCTAAATGTGCAGGAACAGCCTGTGCCAAAAGACAAGCTGATGGGATAGAAGACCGGTCTGACTGAAGAGAGAGCTTTGGCTGGAACTCAGGAAAGAAAAGGAGATTATGAACTTTGGAAGAAGGAGCATCAACTCAGGAGTACTGTAAGGATGCTGTAAGGTTATGCAGGGAGAAAATTAGAAGGGCCAAAGCCCTGGCTATTTCTGTAAAAGACAGTAAAAAATGTTTCTATAAATACATAAGCAACAAAAGGAGGACTAAGGAAAAACTCCATCCTTCCTTGGATGCATAGTGACAAAGGTTGAGGTACTTAATGCCTTCTTTGCCTCAGTCTTTAATAGTAAGACAAGTTGTTGTCCAGGCACCCAGCCCCCTGAGCTGGAAGACAGGGATGGGGAACAGAATGAAACCCCCATAATCCAAGGGGAAATGGTTAGTGACCTGCTACACCACTTACACAGACATAAGTCTATGGTGCCGGAGGGTACTGAGGGAGCTGGCAAAAGTGCTTGCCAAGACATTTTCAATGATTTATCAGCAGTCCCCGCTGACAAGGGAGGTTCCAGTTGACTGGAGTTTAGCAGATTTGATGACCATCTACAAGAAGGGCCAGAAGGAAGACAAGGGAACTATTGACCTGTCAGTCTGACCTTGGTGCCAGGGAAGGTTATGGAGCAGATAAACTTGAGTGCCATCAGATGGCATGTACAGGACAACTGGGCAATCGGGCCCAGTCAGCATGGGTTTGTGAAAGGCACCTAACTTGGATCTGACTAACTTGATCTCCTTCTATGACAAGGTGATCAACTTAGTGGATGAGCAAAAGGCCGTGAATGTTGTTTACCTGGACTTTAGTAAGGACTTTGACACCTTTTCCCGCAGCATTCTCCTAGAGAACTGGCTGCTCATGGCTTGGATGGATGTGCTCTTCCCTGGGTAAAAAATTGGCTGGGTGGCCAGGCCCAAAGAGTGGTGGTGAATGGAGTTAAATCCATCTGTTGGCCACTTACAAGCGGTGTTCTCCAGGGCTCAGTATGGGGACTAGTTCTGTTTAGTATCTTTATCAATGATCTGGACGAGGGGATCAAGTGCACCCTCAGTAGGTTTGCAGACAACACCAAGTTGGGCAGGAGTGTTGATCTGCTTGAAAGTAGAAAGGCTCTACAGAGGGATCTGGACAGGCTGAAGCAGTGGGTTGAGTCCAGTTGTATGAGGTTCAACAAGGCTCAGTGCCGGGTCCTGCACTTGGGTCTCAACAACCCCGTGCAACACTACAGGCTTGGGGAGGAGTGGCTGGAAGACTGCCCAGTGGAAAAGGACCTGGGGGTGTTGGTTGACTGCCAGCTGAGTATGAGCCAGCAGTGTGCTCAGGTGGCCAAAAAAGCCAAGAGCATCCTGGCTGATATCAGACATAGTCCCTGGCAGGACCAGAGAAGTAATTGTCCCCTTGTATTTGGGGGACTGTACTTGGCACTGGTGAGGCTGAACCCTGAATACTGTGCTCAGATCTGGGCCTCTGACTACAAGACAGACATTGACGTGCTGGAGTGTGTCCAAAGAAGGGCAACAGAGCTGGTGAAAGGTCTCAACCATAAGTCTTATGAGGAGCAGCTGAGAGAACAGGGGTTGTTTAGGTGGGAGAAAAGGAGGCTGAGGGGAGACCTCATTGCCCTCTACAGCTCCCTGAAAGGAGGTTGTAGTGAGGTGGGTGTCAGTCTCTTCTCCCTAGTAACAAGTGATAGGACAAGAGGCAATGGCCTCAAGTGTCACCAGGGGAGGTTTAGATTGGATATTAGGAAAAATTTCTTCACTGAAAGGGTTATCAAGCATTGGAATAGGCTGCCCAGGGAAGTGGTGGAGTTACCATCCCTGGAAGTATGTAAAAGACATGTAGATGTGGAGCTTAGGGACATGGTTTAGTGGTGAACTTGGGAGTGTGAGGTTAATGGTTGCACTCAATGATCTTAAGGGTCTTTTCTAACCTAAAGGTTTCTATGATCCTATGATTCTAAATTAAATAGGGGAATAGTCTTGGAGAAGAAAGAGAGGAATGTGGCCTAGATGTAACCATTGTAGGGTATTACAGAACTTATTTGAAAACAGTATTCAGACATAAAATTTAAAACATTCATTATCAAAATGGAAGCACGTATTCAGTTGGATTATGTTATGATTCCAGCCTTGGATAGTATCATATCTTCATCTTAGCAATAGGAAAAAGTGTAAATAAGCACATCAACAGCTACCAGAGTATTGAATGAGTGGAAGTCTCTTGACACATTGGGAAAGTTGTTTGAATAAAAGTAAGATGCAATTTAATAAAAACAAGTGTAAGTTTTAACATTTTTGTAGCAATGAGCAACAGGGTGGGGGACAACTAGCTTAACAGCAGTCTAAACAAGCACAATCTAAACATAATGTCCTGCTGCTGCAAAACAGCATACAATATTATGGGATACTTGAGCAGAAGTCAATGGTAACAGATGTGAAGTAAACCTTCTGTTCTACTCAGAATTGATGTGGTCCTCAACTGAATTACTGTGTTCATTTTTTTTCTCTGATCATAGATCAATTGGACAGATTTAAAAAAATATATATACTATAAGGAAAACCTGAAAGAAATTGAGATATTTAGCTTAAAGAAAAGAAGGTTAAAGGAAAGTTTCCTAACAGTCTTGAAATGTGCGAAATACTGTTGCAAAGAAACAGGTATCTAAGGATATTAGAATTGTATGAATCTCCCTTTAAGAGCTGTCTGTCTGTCTGTTGGGAATAAAGGAAGTCTAATTTAAATTAGGATCCTAACTTTTCCATGCATAAATTACATTTTAAAAAGCAAGGATCCTTTCAGGTCCCACAGACCAAGATTCATCTAATGCACTTCTTTTCCTCAGTTGCAATTGATGTAATTACCCCTTTACTTCATGTGGTGGTATTTATGACATTTTAAGGCACAACAGAATGCATAAAATGAAATGGATGAGTTCTTGTCTTTGACATTTTGTTAAATGCACGTGACTTACTACTAGAAGCATATTGAAAAAGCATATATTTATATGTATACCATATACATAAAATCGAAGTGTGAGTCCAGCTTCATTCATATCCTACCTGATCTCACAAAGGTGCGTATCTGAAAGCAACCTCTATATTGAGTTCTCCTCATAGAGATCCCTCCTCAATATAGTTCAGATTAATTTCATCAGCCTTTTCCAGAAAATTTCACCAGAAGCCACCACATATATATTCCTTGCCAAGACCCCTATCTCTGCCTATCTTAAGGTAGCTCCGCTTTAGTGGGTTAACCATCAGCTGACTCTGGAGGAGTTTTAAAGAGTTTGTCCAAATAAATTTGTCCATTTGTCTAACAGCAATGGCATTTGTAAAATAACTAACCAAAGCCCAGGGTACATCCATTTACCTTATTAGTTCACTGTTGAGAGTTTAATTTCCTCTGAATGAAATGTCAGCTGCATTAAAAATTTAACTAAGGTATCCATGCGAGCTGTTTGTACCCCACTGCAAGCAGGTCAATGGCTACAGCTAATTGGATGTAACAGCTCAGAATCGTTTTCTTTTCCATCCAAAGAAAAAAAACCCAGAACACTGCCTACTTCTCCGTATCAGGGAGATAGTCTGTCCTCTCTGGATAAGAAGCTTAACCTTTCCTCTATCCCTCCTCTTTCTGATCTAGAAGTTTTTATATTTGGAAGTTAGGAAGCAATCCCCTAGTGTGACTCTCACCACCTGTAATTGTCCTTTCATGCCTTCAGATCCACAGCGTCAAGACTGATGAAATGCAGATGTATATAGTAGCAGTGCTAGTTGCATTAACAAACCTGTTAATGCTACAGTCATTGAGAATCCACTTATAAAACTCACATAGAACCCTAAAATGTTTTCATTTATCTACCATAACTAAAACTCCCATTCCCCAGGGTACTCTCCAAGTGTTTTATTTCAATGTTCTCATTACAACATTTAGCCAGGTTGGACTAAGAAGTACTGTCCTATGGAGCTCCAGGTCTTCCTCTACTTTATATCAGTTCTCTGACCACAGGATACACAGAATACACCATCAAAGTCCATCATTGCATCACACGACAGGGCTTCAAATTCATTAAATATCACGGGGGCTCCATGTATTCTACATGGAAAGTGGGGAAACTGATGAACCCATAAGGTGTGAAAAAAAACAGGCCATGCTTGGAACTCCTGAGTTACAGAACTCTTCCATTAATTCTTTGTTATGCATATATTACATAAATATATGTTATTCCATATACAAATCCAAACTTTAAGGCCTTTTTTCGTTTAACCAGCCTGTGGTATTATATAAATCTAATTCACATACTGGACTTGGCTTCTTTTTTTAACGTGCTCACCTTAGGTTAGTCCATGCCATCTCCTGGGTTCACAAATTTCCAGATAAAAATTGATGGAGTGCATGAGGAACATCCAACACATCAGAACACATGACCTAACTGGTTATTGGCAAATTACCTTTCACATATTTTGTCTAGGTCTCTCTTCCTGGAGGTCAAGCAAAATTATCAGATCAGAAAAGTACTTTCTCCCTCCTATTATACTCTGGGAGAATACTCTTTAAATGACATACCTTAGCATCCATGTTCAAAACACTACAAAGAGACACTTTTACAAGGTACAGTGCCATGCATCTGGATGACTAGTGATTGTCCTGGGTTGCAGTGTATTCTATTACCATCCTCATGAGCTGCTGAAATCAGGTGGGGCAGTGTTTCCTTGCCTCCCGCCCCCTCCAGACTATCTTTCTGTTAATGGCCCATCAATGCCATGCAGTATGACTCATTATCCCATTGTGAGATGCTCCACCCAGAAGGGGAAAACCAGCATTCCATCCTGGATATAATCTGAGATTCTGAATACCAGAGACGCTCTTTTTTCCCACTGGATTTCCAGAGCTACTTAGCCACCACTGGACTTTTCTGAGGAAGAGCAGATCTTCTTTCTACAGGATTACCGCTTCGGGGGGACTGCAGCCACCATTCTACCAGACTGCTACCACCACCCTGATTAACAGGGTGTCAGGTTGTATCCTGACTCTGTTAGTTTAACCCAGTGTTATCTGCCTTTATAATTTTTTTTTTTTTTATTTCCCTATTAAATTATTATTCTGACTCGGTGTCTCCCACTAGTTTGTTTTCAAACTAGCACAGTGATTTGGGAGTGTTGACAGTTGCTATTATCATTTCGTAAACCATCTTCTTAGTGTACTTGACAGATCTCATGAAAGATTCCACTCATAGGAGGATAGATTGGATGAGAGCCCATGACAAAAGTCTAAATTTCCTTAAAGAATGTCTTCCAAAAAGACTTCGTCTTACCAATAGGCACGGTGAAGGTGGAATTCAGAGCCATGTTATCATAGCAGGGAGGAAAATCTTGTTTTGAAGTAGAAAGTCTTACAAGGAAGAGGGCATATTCCATTATTATAAAAAAAAAAAAAAAAAAAAGTGCCCAGCCCTTAAATAAGCAATAACATTACTGAAAAATTCTTTGTTTGGGAACAAGCTGTAAGAAAACACACCTATCCTGCAAGGCATAATAAATACAGTGGAAAACACTGGCAATTTAATTACAGTGTTGCAGCTGACGCTGCTGCCAGCTGTATTCCAAGGGCAGCATAGAGACGAAACAGATTTTTCCTCCAATGAAATAACCCATGTCACTTTCTGCCTGGAGATCTGGAGTATGAAGGGAAGATGTGGAAGCTTCAAGGCCAAGAGAGACTCCATAGACTCTCCATCACTATCATTATACAAGTGCAGACAGAGAGATGCTAAATACATGAATTGGAGCAAACCAGTCTCCCCCAGCCCCATAGAAGAGGCAGGATATGAGAGGGCAGCTGGAGTCGATCCCTCTGAGTGAGTGCCTCCAGCTCTGCAGCCTACCACCTTCCATACTCCCCAGGTTCTGCCATAGCTTCACAGAGATACAAGTTTCTTCCAGTCTTAGCAGGAAGTTAAGCACAAGAAAAAGAAACCTGGAAGCAGCAGCAAGGCATCAAAAGACTTATTCAATCTTCAGTGTATGAGCACAGGCTTGTGTTTCAACCATTACCCTAAAAGTGGACATCATACCAGAACTGTAACACATATACATACATGCAAAAGCAATTTTGCTTCTGTTGGACCAATCAGCTGTGAACCATGACTGAACTTTTAGTTTCTGGAGCTGATTCGCTTCCCCTTTCACTGTGAAACACCAAGAAAGTAATTTTGGAAAATAACCAAATCAAGCTATTCCTTTCCTCTTGTAAACAAGACAAAACCTGTCAGAACTCACCTAAGCAGTGAGTGATTTTATGTCTAACAACCTCAATTTCGTTTGTACACTAATTAAATTTGTTAAGCTTGAGGAACCACAAACATTATATCACAGGTGTGTCCTTACACAGATGTTTCCAAGATACTTCTTATTAAGATAACCATTGAAAGATCATATACTGTCTTCATTTTTCAGGGATAACACTAAATTCTCATGCTTTTTAACAGGATATTCCAAAAATCTATAGGCTGTGTCAGGTGAAACAAACTAGGCAACCTGGTCTCTCCTGAGACCCTGTGCTATAAATCTATGGGACTTCTTCCTCTGCAACTTCATTCCTGCAAATATGAAAGTGTCTTTTCCCTCTTCAGTGCCAGTGATCATATCTATTTACCTTCCTAATACCTGGTCTTCTGGAGAAGTTAAGCTAATGAACACTGTGACCCGAAACAAATTATCACCAGCAAAAATTCTGAATTATAAACCAGCAGCCAACAGTGAGGAAATAACATCATGGAAGAAACAACTGCTTGAAGAAGACTGTTGCAGACTGGTAGTCCAAGAAAAATATTTGGCCAACACTTATGACTATGATAAATAACATGAAGCATTCATGAATGGGCAGCCAGTTCCGATGTCTTCAGGGGATGTGGGCATTTGAATGACAGTGGAAAGTACAAGTTTGAAGGTGGAAAAAATACTTTTCCTATAGTTAATAAGTTAATATTTTATATAAAGCCAAAATGAGTATTTTTTCCTTTAGCAGTGTTTCATACTGTGTTGGTAGCACCTTTGGACCGATTTGACCTAGAGTTTTGCCATTGACTTCACTGACATATGAATTTTGCATTTAATTAAATAACTTTATCTGAAAGTTTGTCATATATATTTGTTATACATAATTGTATTTTAACCAGAAAATGGAATAGTATGGGGCAGAGGTAATTCTTCCTCATCACTGCCTCTATAGGGAACACACTTCACCACATGTTCCTTTCACCCTTGTATACCTCTTTTCCCCACAGAAGTCCTGGATGATTTACTGCTCTTCTACCTTTCTATTCCTATCTTTCCTTTCCATGTCTGCTCATACACACCCCCCTCAGCTACTTTGTTGTCCCTGGCTGTTTTTTTTGCCTTTCATGTTCCCATTTCTCTGTGACACACTTTGGATCACCAGACATCTCGAGTCCATCATTTTTCCCCTTTGACTGGGGACAATGATTTCATCCATTCGATTCCACACTTCTTCTTACATCATTCCCACAAACAATCTCCTCCCAGCACCAAATTCCTTTTGCCAACCATGCCGATATTGCAACTGTGCCACCTGATCCCAAGGATGTGCTATTCCCTGGAATTATTCTCAGCTGTCTGCCATGTACCAGACAAAAACTCATGGTTTCAGTACAGGTAAGTGCCTCTAAACACAGAGCTTTCAAACTACTTCTCTGGAGAGTGGGGAATCACCACCAAGCTTGATGCAATCAGCCATTCCTTGGTGAATTTCCCTAGACACCGTGACCACATTGCACAATGCATATTCATCTTGAGCCTTCCTGTGTGTAGGTACTATACATATTTTGCGTAGAGAGCATCATCACAGAGCAACCACAGGCAAAAAAAAAAAAAAAAGAATTTTAGGTGTGTGGAATGCTCGATGAGATTTGTCACTGGTTTGGAAGTTCAGTGATGTTGACTTTGGTTTCTATTTCTTGTTTCTGTATCATTCTTGTATATCCCACCAAAGTAAAAAAAAAAAAAAAAAAAAAAAGGAGGGATATTGCATACACTTCAGGGAGTCTGTCTGCTTTTGCTATCCACACATACTCTGCCTATAGAGGGTGTTTTGGGAGAAGGGATGTTTGAACTCTCTGCTTTGGGTGGCTCTTGACAGTGGCCCTGACTTTGTGGCTGTGCTTGCAATGTCACTTGATTGCGAAGACTAGCTGGACCATTGCAGATGAAAAATCAGACAACACAAAGATCAACTATCAAATTTGTATGGAAAAAAAAGAGACACAGTCACAAAGTAGTCCAATGAGAATTAGTATCTGAAGACATGTCAGTAGTCTAGGGTAGCTTCTGTGACTTAGCTGGAGATTATATGTATCTTGATCATCTAGCGCCTATCATTAAAGGAGGCTCAAAAGGGCCATCTGATGGTCATGGTTAGAGGGAGTTCAGAAGGGCTGTCCAAACTGTCATCCAGAGGCCAGGCACGAGAAAGCTCTTCCTAGAGATCACAGCTGCAGAATATAAACACAAATAAGTGCCATGGCCATTGCATTCCTTGTGTGACTGTGGCATCTGCTGATGAATGCAAATGAGAATGTGCCTGAGATCTCACACTTAAGAAAGAGTATGGCAAAATCACAGTTAAGCCTATTTGCTTGTCGCATGGCAGAATCAATAGGAAATGTGATTAAGTCAGAAGGGGAAGAAGTTATGACCTCAGGAACTGGTCCAACATCTTGTAGACAGCAGCCTGGATAGTTTCAGCAGTCTGATCTATCACTCACTGAAAAGATCTGAATTCCAGGAAGGTCAGATCAGTCCTGACTCACATTTGGTGCATGGCTTTTACATACAGTAGGAACAAGGTTGAGCTGAGAACATGGCAGACACTTGTTTGTGCCCAGAGCTTGTGTCTTCTTCCACAGATTAGTGCTGAAAAATGACAGCTGGGCTTTATGTAGGAACTGTGTTCCCCCAATGCAGCTTTCTCCTCTCACCTTTAGCAGGATCTGTAGAATACAGATGGTATTATAAATCCCATTTTGAGCAGACGACTTCCAGACTCCCTTTTTCTGCTCCTTTGTCTGGCATAACCCTTCATTCTGTGGTCCTGCCCAGCCTTCCTCTTCATTCCTAAGGAGTGTCTTTTTGACCTCTTTGCCCTGTCTGAGGGGTTCTCCTCACATACTCTTAGCTCCTCTATTGTTCTGAGATTTCTCCAAGCATCTTATAGTAACCTTTCAGTAATATCTCCCATTACCCTAGCACCAGCATTTCTGAAAGTCTTTTCAGGTTTGCTTTGCCCAGTAATATCAGAAAAGTCCTTCAGAATATTAAATTTGTCCCTGTCTTGTTTCTGGATACCAGCAATGGTTAGATGGAGGGTAGGCATCTAGCCATTAGGTTAAATGGGAGTTTTCAGGGTCAAAAGGGTGTTCTTGCTGACATTTGAAAACCCCAGGATGAGGGAACTATTAGGTAAGAAGTAGTCAGACTCCATCTTTGAACAAGGCAACGGAAGCCTGACTATATTTTCTTATTCAAGTCTGTACCCTTTTTTTTAGATCTGGCTCCTACTTTGTCATAATATGGGCCATGGTTATCTGCAGTTTGATCCAGAAAGATTAGCAATGACATTGTTTTAATATCATCCTGAAATTGCAATTTTCTTTTTAAGTCATGAATTGAATTGATAGGAAAAACATTGTTTCTCTGTAATAGTGTTAATAAGTTTAATATATTAGAAAAAAAATGGACATGAGAAAATGTCCTATTTGAATTTCACCATAAACTTGAATTGACATATTTTAATATTCTGATACTATAGAGCTATCTTGTACTTACTCTGGCCTTTCTTTGTCATTGTTGTGACAATAAGTCATAAAAACCTATCCATAGTCTTGAATTTATATTAAGATTGTAATAAATCTTAGACACCTCCATACTGGAGATGGAAAAAATTATTAGATCATCCCATCCAAGTGCCTGCCAATGAAGGAATATTTTCTGCACTGTGGTCTCCACTGATTTATAGCCATATTGGACAAATAACCTAAGTGATGGTTTCCCTTCTGAGAGCTCCTTCAAGAGACTAGCAATACAAAAGGTATCCTGGAAACTAAACAGTGTATTTTTTTTCCAGAAGCTATTTCGTATCAGAAATACCTAGTCGACCATATTTGTAATATATTGAGCAAATATATTGCTCAACATATTGAAAGTATAACAAGCGGACCTTACAAGGATGAATTAAAAAACCCTACTGCATCTTTGACTGAACCTGACGTAACTCTTTTCCACTTGGTATATCATGGAACAGAGCTTTAAATCAGTTCTATCTCCCGATCGCCTGGAATCAATCTAATAATCTGCAGTACTTTCGAAATGCAAGAGAGGAGGTGGAAATTACAATGCTTACACAAAATTTTCCTGGTCTGAATATGACGCTGTGTCTGCATTACCAGCAACCAGTTCTGTGATGGGATTTTAAAGGCTGAATTCCCTATTAATTTTAAAGTCACACACACACACACCATCTCCTATACACTGTAGTCCCCCCAGGGTGTGGTTTCACAGCTGGTTTAAGAACATCCACAATCAGGTATCCACTGAAAGGGGCAGTGCGCCCTCCCCCTTCACCCACCCCAGAAGCACATTCCTGAATGTCACCTCTTGGCAGCCATGCCAGTTTAGGCTGGTTTAAGATGATCCCTAAACCACAGACTCAAAGTGAATAGAGAAACTGCAAAGAGGATGTGAGATCTCCTGCTGTTTATCTCAGTTCCCTATGCATTTACTGTTGCTCAGCTTGAAAGTTAACGTGACCATGCAGAGGCAACTTGAACAACTCTGAATAGATCTGTATTTTATACCTGAATACTCTGCTTGAAGCAGCTTGCAAAGATGAATTCTTGTAAAGCATCTACTCTGTCATTAAAGTTCAGACAATGCAAAGTGTCTTAGTGTTTACAGAGATCTTTTGGATGTCTATTGTGATAAAACATATCTGAGTCAAGAAAATGTTTTCAGGTAATGTTATGCTGGTGACTTGTCCATCCGGTTGTACAAATTTCTCAAAAGAGTCTGTTTATTCTTGTGGCAATCAGTTTCAGTATATGAAGGCACATATCTCAAGAACCTTCAAAAAAAGAAAAACCTTACCAGTATAAGATTTGCATTCGCTGGTAGAAAATACTACCTTCTTTGACATGACTTTGTTCAGATAAATTAATATGAGCTGTGTCTTACTGAAGAGTGCACAAAACCAGACAGAATTGTTAGCTTAAAATTATATGCAAAACTATTGTAATTGGCAAACTATAACCCTATTTACAAAATCTGTAGTGTATATACAAGTATATGGATCTTGTACGGTCTTTGAATACTTCACAAACACTGTTAAAATAAGATCACTAACAGACCAAGCTGTTTTCCTCCCCATTCTTTTCATGCATTTTCCAGACAAACAGCCTATTTCCAAATCCTTCACTGCAGCTAAAGGACAAAGACTTTACATGGTCTAGGGCATTAAACTGATTTTAAAAATATATCAAGCTGAAGAAATGTCAAAGTGCAATTCTGAAGGAAACTGATATTTAGAGGCAGCAAGGAAATTATAAGTGGGCAATTACTTGAGTATTGCAGTTAACTCTGCTGTCATCTGAGAAGGATGCTAACTAACTGCAAAGACTTCAAGAAAGAACTACAAACATGATTCAAGCTCCACAAAGAATATTTCCCAGTAAGACAAAAAGTAATACTGGCCATGGTTTGGTTATGATCCTTTCCTGTCTGATGACAAACAGTTTTGTAACAGAGAGTTATTTAACCTGTCAGGCAAACTGGAAACTGCTTTCTATGTTGAGGTATAGAATATATACATTTTAGTTTTAGAAACTTTGTGTTATACATAAAACAGCCACAAAATCACTTTACGTTACTACAGATTCTCTATGTGAGCAAGTATGATTTATTCCCTAGTTTTTAGAACTTCTAGAAATTTAAAAGTCAGACAGATTCCTCTTGTGTTTGTATAAATCTTTTCACACAACATTTTCCAGGATGCAGGAAGGTACAGTGAACAGAAATGTAATTGATATTAATAACTTTAATGCATAGGGCTTGCTCCAAAGTGTGTTGACTTCAACAGGAGTGTTATCATAAGATTCACTGTTACCTTAATCGAACAAGATTTATGAGCATGAAGCAAAATCCAAGAACTTCTCTGCTTAATAAAGTATTTAACATCATCTTAACAATCTAAAATATAAATGCTCTAAAATCCTTTCTCAATCGGTGGCCACTTCCTATTCCTAGAAGCAGCTAAAACTCTAGCCCATAGATAATTCAGTTATCAGGGTTACCCAGCTCTGAGGAATCTTTGCACACTTCAGTGTTTTGCTTCTATCAGGTTCATATTGGCAATTCAAGTTTCTTCTGTAAAATTGGTGTCATCATAAATGGTTCTACTAAACACTCTCCAAACAGTCTGTTACCCTTCACTTTTTACTAACTTGCAACAACTTTCATCTTCCATACTGGATCTGCATCTACAAGAAATCCCTGGACCATTTGTCTGCACTGAAGCAGTCTAAAACCACGAGTACTGCAGAGACCAACAGGAGAACGTAGCTAGTCAACACACAGCAGTTTGCAAAGCAGTTTCTGGGCTTCACTTCAAGATCTTGTAGGAACTTCTGAAATGCTTGGAAGACTCCTGGGAGCTATTTGGGGACCTCAGTGCAGTCACTGCTACCATTGCTGCTGCTGGGCAGGGTTTCTGCAGCATGCGTTGCATGCCAGCAAGCTCTAGCAGCCTCACCAGCTCTAGCAGCAAATTCAGATTAAAGGGAGTTTTGAAGTTTTTGTTTCCAGCTGTCTCCTCGTTAAGGAGGGCAAAACACCTTGTCAGCAAGTGCTGGAGGTGTCCATATAATGGCTGGTCCTAGAGCAGAATTGGGCCGGACACTCTGCTGGGGTTATGTTTGTGTGCTAGGCAGTGGTGGTGACATGTGGCAGGACACAGTCTCCAGCCCCCCCCCCCAGGAACATCTTCTGCAGCACATCAGCAACCTCAGTTTAGAACAATCTCCTGGGAGCTGCAGGGTCTCCTGGAGCCTCTTGCCAGGGCTGGGCCAGGGCTGATGAACTCCTTGTCTGTAGGACACGAGTTCTGGGGAGGGCCCATGCTGTCAACTGAGGGAGATGAAGAAGGGCTGCGCAACATCAGGAATAGCAAATGGGAGATTGGCTGGAGCTTCTCCAAAACACTGTGGATAATTTAATTTTTTTTTTTAATCACAGTAAAAGGCATGTTATCTATTCTTAAACCACAGATCTGGTCACAGCAGTGAACCAGTAATGGAACCAACACTGTCAGACCTTGGAGTACTTTTTATTTAACTTTCCTTGCCTGTAAACACATTTCTTCTATCCCACCATGAGTCAGAGACCTCAATATGTTCATTTGTATGTTCCTACTGCTTCTGTCCTTATACCTCGTTGCAGAAAAATATACTGCCTTTCTTAATATGACCATTCCTTATACTTGCTTAAGCTTAAATTACAGCAGTTTAAGAGGGGAAACAAACAAAACATTTAAATACCTCAAACAACCTGTTATAAAAGTTGGCCAATTAAAAACCTCTACCCTGGAGCCCCTTATAAGATAAGGCTGTATTTAGTTTCAGCTTGTAAACTGTTGTTTGGTTTAGGTCATTATATCACTATTGTAATATTTAAAACACTACCACAATTTTAGAGGTACTTCGCTGAAGCCCAGTCTAGAAAAAACACTTCATTTTACTCCCTTAGTAAAATATTAGTGACTCTTCACTGTCAAGCCAAACCTTAAATCTGAAAAACAAACAGGTACCTGGCTTGGGAAGGGGCAGTGAACTTTTTTTATTAGTTTCATCTCTTCATCTCTTCAATCCTCATTTTGTCAAAACACTCAGGGTATAAATTATAGGGGAAAAGAAAAAAAAAGAAGTTGTAATACCTCACCTGAAGGCAATAACACAGTTCTGAATTCCCTTGATGGTTTGGAGGTATTTGTGGAGAATGTCTGAAGATACACTTTTTTGTAGGGTGTGTGCAGAGGAAAGCACCAAGGCTCTCTACTTTTCTCCAGGTATTTCTTACTACATTCAAAAAAAAGCAACCAACAAGTTCTTATTAAAAAATTAAAATCTGGTATTTTTAATTTATTTTCTTCTGTAAAACATTAACATTTCCCATCAAATGGCTGATAAATAGTATGTGGATGTCTGGTTCCACAGAGCAAAAATGGAACAAAGGAAAAAAATAATTCCTCCCTAAAACCTAGTAAATTTGCCAAATGGGTTCTGCTTAATGAAGTCTGATAGTGGAACTCATGCATTTCCAGGATTTTCTTCAGATCTATTATTCATAGTCTTTTTGGCATAAATTTATATACTTCTGCTTACAGTGCTTTGGAAAACTTACATTACAGCTAATTCTAGTGCATTAAAAGGAAAACCAATAGATGTTATCATCATTTGTTTCTAAAAAAGAGAAGAGAGGCCAAATACATGAGTCCAGTATGTGAACATCAGTTTCACATCCAGCCCAGAGACCAGCACTGTGTGAATGCCACTTTTGTATGAAGTTATGAACAGAAGGGGGAAAAAATGCACAATAAACCTTTAAACTTAGTCATAATGAATCTTTAAGCACACTTAGGTGAAATACTTCATGCTATCATCAGCTCCATGAACTGAACAATGAGGTATCAACTGTACATGAAGGAAACTGATTCAAGTGAAAACCAATATGCTATTTTCAGAAAAATCATGGGATACATAACCTAACTGCTATAAACAGTATTGCTCTCCTCCATGAGATGAAAACCAAGTTCCCACAAATCAGAGCCTTCTGGACAATTTTTAAAACTATAATTAATAAAGTCCATGCTCAACATGATGATACTTTTTTCCTAATTGTTCAAAAGTTGGGGATAACATGCTCTATTTATTTTTTAGTGGGACTCTTGATGAGTTGCTGTTTATCTTACTGCTCCCAGACCACGAACTTTCAAAACAGGCCCAGCTGCTCAGTGTCAGCTGTGACCTTGCACTGCTCATGAACGTGTTCCCGAGCCCAAAAGCGTAGAGGTCCTGGAAAGTCATCTTTTTCAGGCTTAGCAAACATCATCTGCATGCATTAAACTTTCATGTCTTGCTCATCTGTTGGAGGCAAGTGAAAAATTCTGTGAAATCTGATGGAATTCTTGTTATTTTCATGTCTCCAAACAACTCCAAGTCCCTCACCTCCATAAAAAACATAAAGCCTTATGTGGGGAACCAATGGAAAATCATTGCCAGCATTATCCAAGGATTCACCCTGCTGGAAAAATATTCGGGTGGCCACCATTACGCGTGAACATGGCTATCTTATCAGAGTCCACACTCTGTTACTACTAGTGTTATTATTATTATTTGAAATCATATCTTCAACATTCAGAAGAAAAGAGGAAGACATAAACGTCAAATCTGCAGATGTAATTTTGCCAGACTTCAATTTTTTTTCTAGAATATCTGTGTAAAATTTTGCAATTTATTCCATTTTATGAGAATATTCTGCTCAGTATTTTGAATCCCAAAGCTCCTTCTAAACAGAAGTGTTGTGATGCAAGATGACAAACGGACATTCAGAATTCACATCATTTCTCTGCTGGAGACTAAAGCAAACACAGTTTTGCAAAAGGCAAAAAAACGTAGAGCATGCTGGGCATTTTTATTTCATTGTGTGGGAATGGGGGGAGGAATTACCCTTGTAACAACCTTCATGCTAGCTGTTAACATTTAACATTTGTTGCAGATTGCCTGTAAAAACCCTACATCAGCTGTTGTCCCTGGATTTCTATTGACTTCTTCAAACGTCTGTTCACTCCACTGTTATCCAGTATTTCAAAATAGATAATTTTTAGTTCTGACATCAATGTCAGCTTCTGTGATGAAATGCTCATCTCCACAGACATGGAAAGGAACATAGAGGAGCAATGGCAGATGAGGGAACTCAAAAAACACCCAGCCCCAGCTTGCTAGAAGAGCTTTTCTTCATGGGAAGCATGACAGAATATTTGCTTTTTTCAAGCTATAGAAGTTGTATGGTTTCTAGGAAATAATAAACTTGTACAGAATGTGAATTTATGTAGTAAATTTGAAGGGCAATGTGAGAAAAGAAGGCAACAAGCATCTGGAGGAGACCAAAGATTGAAACTCTTTGTTCTAGAAGGGCAGAAATCAGACAGGCTGGGGGCAGACAGGCTTGGAGAAAAGGATGCCATGAGCTTACCCAAGTTGAGGGGTATAAAAACATTTAGTGGTGAACTCCAAAAATCACAGCAGCTGATTACAGAATGGTGGCTTGTTGATATTCCCAACTGTTGAACAGTCTTAGGACAATAAAACTAAGGAAAACATTCTCAGAAATGTTTGGAGTTCAAATCCACTGAAAATCAATGTCTTCTCACAGTGTTTGCCTAGTACGTCCTGAGAGCAGCATACTTTCATAAGTAAATATATCCATCTAAATAAATGATCTTAGACTGAGGAAAGCACGGAAGATCTCTGACCTCTGTGTATTACATACCATCCACACTTACAGCTTTCAGAGCTTAGCTATGAAAGCCTCAAGTTCAGAAGTACTACAGCAGGACTTTGTTTCACAGCTTTCTTAGACAATTGAGCATTAAGGATGCAAATAGTTTTTAGCAATACTTTAGCAACAGTTGTCTTTCAAAGGCTTATTGACCTTCCAACTATCATTCGCCATAGATCACCCTTGCTGTGTCTCTGCAGATTCATTCCAGGCTCAGTATAAAACAAGGAATAATGATTTAGGTTTGGCCCACCAGTCCTCATCACATCCTTCTGTGAGCTATTTGTTTGTGTGGATAAAAATTGTTGTTTGAGGGATCCTGAGTGAATAAATAGACAGAGGCCGTCACTAGACTCCTCAAAATCTACAAATATACATGGATCCTGTAGGAGTTAGAACAGAGCACATCTTTTAAACCAAAGCAACCAAATAATATATGGTCTGTCACTCTGCCTTTCTAGCTGACAGGCTATTTATAGAGTAATGAATACTTTACTCTTAGATGTACCAAAAATATGAGAATAAGAGTTGCCGAATTATCAAACTACACAAATATGTCTAATCAGTTCATCTTGTTTCCCTGGAGCCCTTTTAGTCATAGTGTTTTTAAGATCTTTTCTCTAATATATTACTTTGGATTAATTTTTGAATAAAATGGAATTTTAAAGTGTCTGAAGAGCCAGAGCAGGTTGTGTTATTTGTTTGGAAAAGGAAATGATCCCCAGCTGTGTCTGCTATTTCAAATGTTTTGAGGGAAACTATCTCTGACTCGCAGCACAGGTTTGCACTGGCTGTTCTGTATGCCTTCTTGCCTCCAAACTGAGGGTGACCATGCAACACAGCTCCTCAGAGCAGTTCACAGGAACCACCCAGAGAGTGGCGTCAGCCCCTGTGTCACAAACGTGCCCTAGAGACTGTGTTTTCCTTATAAATGGGTACAAAATGCAAAAGCTGGGCCTTGGATTCAAACACCTTCAGGTTTGAGTGTTCTCACATTTGGCCAAAGGAGATAATGAGGGTATAACTTAGACTCCATAAGGGCTCTTGAGATATATATCCGTATAAAACCTTTTTTTGGTTGGGTTTTTTTCTCTTCCAGTATTTGGCCTCTCTGAACTCTCCCACAATACAGGGATGGAGGGCTATCAGAGGAAGTTAAGCACATCACAAGTTCTGAGTGAACAGCAGGAGGTATTCTTCATACAACATCCACTTAACCTCTTGAATTCATTTCAACACAATGTCAAAAGTCTAAAAGCAATTACACACATTCTTGTAAGATCTATTAGTCAGGAACTATGAAACTGCCTCAAGTGAAGTCATAGGCTTCTGGAGACCAGATTATTCTGGGGAATGTCACCATCTGCTTGATATTTTTAATCTCCTTTCTAGCACCTATTGTTGGCCACTGGCAAAGACTGGGTACTGTGCCAAGGGGAACATTACTATGACACAGAATCCATATACTTTGTAATAGAAGTTGACATAGCTATTAATTTGTGTGCTGACTTCAAAATGTGCACAGACATTGAGATTTTTTCTGAAATTCAGTACATTTCTATTCATCTTTTATCTCCAAAATACACATTTACTGATGTGGAATAAGAAGGCAATAAAGAAATGGATTTATTTTTCATAGTAGCTTCTCAAAGGTTTCTTGGATTTGTTCTGTGTTTCTTTTTTTCCTGTGTTTCCCAGACTTTTTTATAATCCCTATTACTTGAGCATCCTTAGGTCATGTCTGCCTTGTAAAGATAATGTTTATACCTGCCAAACGTCATGATATCTGAAACTTAGCTGTATCCTGGCTCCAGCATCAGAAACATCTACCAAGTGCATAGGAAGAATCATGTACAGGACACCTGCTGATAGACTGGACTGCAATAATTCTGCCATGCACCTGATGCATCCAAACCACCTGAGTGAGAACTTGGGCTGGCAATATGTTATCATCATGCCTGAATTCTTCTTTTCAAGGTGTCAAGTGCTTGGGCTAGGCTTTAGTGTGTGTTCAAATGTTTACACTGAGTATGGCAGATAAAACTGATCTTGGGATGTGTTAGTATTTGGCATTCCTGTTTTCCATTACACACTAAGCCCACATGGGTGCAAACAGTTGGCTTTAATTTCCCAGTTCCTTCTGCCCGAAGGTTTCCCTTCCACTTAGCATTATCATGTGTATGAATTTTTTAAGGACTGAAATGAGTGGTTTATCAACACCACCTTTTGTAAGCACAGGCTGGACCTGTCTGTGCCCTAAGCTAACCAGACGCAAGAGCCAGCTCACATTTGCAGGAGTGTGCTTGCCTGTAAACCCTCACACGGGAGTAGCCTGAAAGGGGCTGAGTTGGTGTCGGCAGAGAAAACCTCTCTGCTGTCACAAACACCAGCAGAGTCAACAACATCAGGCCAGTTTCCATCTCCACCAAGTTGCCAGACACCAAGATTTTCATTGCTGCCATGTATGGGTTTAAGGACGGTACTTACCAGTCATACAAATCAGTCACACCAGAGTCTCTGGTGGCTCTTGGAGAGCAGGTGCTTCTGCTTGCAAATGTCATGCTATCCTGTTCCGTTATTTGGGCTGTGGAAAACAACATGCATAATCAGAATAATAGAGACTTCTTGAAGAAACAGCCATAATATTGAGCACATGAAGCTGCTTATAATCAGTACATGGATTGTTTTAGCAGAAGGTCTTACATACATGTACCAGAGATCATCTTTTCTTACTAGGAATGATATCTGAAATTTAATTTCTGCTGTAACTCTTATGTATTGCTGATACAAACTCAAAATATTATTGGACAGATGTTAATCCAAGAATTATGTATCCTTATTAGGAAATGTTTGGGTAACAATTGAAGGATGATTTATGAACTATAATGTAAAATACACAGGATTATTTTTGAAGTATTATAATATCATACCATAGTGAAAAGCACAAGGAAAGTGAAATATAGCACCAACAGTCTTTTGCTTCAGAAAGCCATACACATATTGTTCTTGTGGGTTTAGCACAGGGGAAATCACTTTCTTCCAGAAAAAGCCACAGACAAGTAATATGTAACTACACACATATGTTCATTAACATTAACATGGATAAATAAGTTACAGGCCAAATTTTCTGTGGGATTGAGCTGTACACAAAACAAACTAAAAACATGCTAACAACAGCAACATATGCAAGTTATCAAATCTGTTCCCATGAGTCTCAGGTACTGGTGTATGCACTTCATTTGTTAAGCAATTGATTAGCATGTTTCTTAAGTTAAACAAAGAGATTCAACAAAAAAACTCTACATATTTGTTCTTCTCATTTTTCCCTCTCCAAACTGAAAGTTCTTTCACATCTGTCATATCCACAGTACAGAAACTTCACAAGGATGTATCAGTCTTACTCTATAACTTACCCAGTGCATCTAGAAATGTGGTCATTAAAATTCTAAAAACAACGTCAGAAACATAAAATTAGTGGACAGAAAAACAGGTAAATCAGAAAACTTTAATTACTAGCAATCCTAATGTAGCAAAATTATTTTCTAGAGTCTGCTCTGGTTTAATTTATCAATAAAATAATTTTGCTGGGATACTTTTTCACTGAATACAATTCTTTTAATTGGTATAGCTGATAGTGTTACTTTGTTCCAGTAGTCCATAAAACAAGCACAGTGAATAACTTGTACTACGGAGACAAACATGCTTCTTCCCCACAGCACCCTTTTCAGGATTATAATGTTAATGTGTCACAACCTCAAATAGTGCCATGAAACAGAGGGAAACCTATTTAGATAAACTGCAGTTTCTGCCATCTGAGTTTGCATGCAAAACATATTGTGTCAATAATGTGAAGGAACAGCAATTTTAATGTACTTGTTCTATTTTAAAAACAAGCCAGATTTGCCTGCCATGCACTCCTACAACAGCCATTCTTTAAAATATAACACTGACAAATGCATATTTTTCTAAATAAGTAATACCAGATTCAAAATAATATCAAATAACAATAAGGCATAAAGAATTTTAAAAACACAGTTCTTGTGAAAATGAGGTCAGCAGGAGCCACAGAGGTGACAAGGGAATAGCATTCAGCTGACCAGATTGCCCAGACTAACAAGGCCCATAACAATGCAACTTGTTACATCCCAACCATTTTTTATACTTTACATGTTTTGATTCATGATTTATCCTGGATACATACATGCCCCATCCTCTGACTCCAACACTGGCTCAGGTCTCCAAATGGCCACCAGATTAATCCGAAAGGTCCCACATAAAAATGCTTTGATATTTTCCAGTAATTGCTGTATTTTATTGTGTTCCCTCTTGCAGGTCACGTTCCCTAATCAGCTCCAATTTGCTCTGTGTTTATCATTACGGCAGAATGAAAGTTCAATGAGTGAAAAGTCAAACGAGCACAGACACTCCCAGACTCAAACTACATTATTTGACAAACACTCTCCAGCTTAACAGAGGCATCTATGGCCCTAATTAAGCCAACAACCAGATATACTGTGTTGGGTTTCTGTGTGGTGGGATTTTGGTAACAGGGAAGGGGGCTTCAGAGGTGAGTCCTGTGAGAAGCTTCTAGAAGCTCCCCCAGCTCCAAGCCAGACCTGCCTGTGGTCAAGGCCAAGACAATTAGCAATGACGGTTTCACATCTGTTATAACATATTTAAGAATGGGAACCTGCGAGGAGGAAGAGTTGTGAGGGAGATACCTATGCAAACATTGAGGTCCGTGGAAGAAAGGAGGAGGAGGGAGGCAGAAGGTGCACTGGAGCAGAGACTCCCCTGCAGCCCATGGTGAGGCAGCTGTGCCCCTGCAGCCCATGGAGGTCCATGGTGGAGCAGATGCCCACCTGCAGCCCATGGAGAACCCCACACTGGAGCAGGTGGCTGTGGCCAAAGAAGGCAGGGACTGTGAGGGAAGCCCACGCTGGAGCAGTCTTTTGCTGGGAGGACTGCAGCCCATGGCAGGGGGAGCAGTTCGGGAAGAGGTGCAGCCTGTGGGAACGACTCACATCAGAGAAGTTTATAGAGGACTGTCTCCCATGAGAGGGACCCCATGCTGGAACAGGGGAAGACTGTGAGGAGTCCTCCCCCTGAGGAGGAAGGAGTACCAGAAACAACGGGTGACAAACTGACCACAACCCTCATTCCCTGCCCCCTGCACCACTGGGAGGGAGAAGATAGAGAAATTGGGAGCAAAGCTGAGCCCAGGAAGAAGGGAGGGGTGGGGAGAAGGTGTTAAGATACATTTCTCACTGTCCTATTCTGTTTGATTGGTAAATTAGTGATGGTGGTGTTCAAATTTAATTGATGTTCTTTTTCTTCCCCAACTGAGTCTGTCTTTGCCCATGACCATAACTAGTGAGTCATCCTTCCCTGTCCTCGTCTCAATCCCTGAACCTTTTGTTTTATTTTCTTCTCCCCATTCCTGAGGGGGAAGGAGTGAGCAAACGGGTATGTGGTGCCCAGTTGCCTTCTGGGCTGAAACCATGACATATACTGTTGTATATATACATATATATATAACTATACAGGTGGCCAAGAAGGCCAATGGCATCCTGGCTTGTGTCAGCAATAGCGTGGCCAGCAGGGACAAGGAAGGGATCTGACCCCTGTTCTCGGCACTGGTCAGGCCGCACCTCGATTCCTGTGTTCAGTTTTGGGCCCCTCACTCCAAAAAGGACATTGAATGACTCGAGCGTGTCCAGAGAAGGGCAACGAAGCTGGTGCAGGCTCTGAAGCACAGGTCGTACGGGGAGCGGCTGAGGGAACTGGGGGTGTTTAGTCTGGAGAAGAGGAGGCTGAGGGGAGACCTCATCGCCCTCTACAGCTCCCTGAAAGGAGGTTGCAGAGACCTGGGGATGAGTCTCTTTAACCAAGTCACAGACGATAGGACAAGATCCCTCAAGTTGCACCAAGGAAGGTTTAGACTGGATATTATGAAGTATTTCTTTACAGAAGGGGTTGTTAGGTGTTGGAATGGGCTGCCCAGAGAGTGGTGGAGTCCCCATCCCTGGAGGTGTTTAAGAGTAGGGCTGACATAGCGCTGAGGGATATGGTGTAGTTGGGAACTGTCAGTGCTAGGTTAATGGTTGGACTAGGTGATCTTCAAGGTGTTTTCCAACCTAGATGATTCTGTGATATTAACACTGTTATAAAATTCTGTTTGAAGCTTGAAAAGTCCATCTCTAAGCATTTGTTCTAGAATGCATGGTCATTGCAGAAAATGATGACTTGGTGCAAGGGAGGCAGCTGTTTTTCCAGATGACTAGAGTGATACTTGATGATACTTGCCATACCTTGATTTAAGAATGAAAACCTGCCTTCCTGACTGCTACAGAATTACTCTTTTCCCAAATCATAACACGCTGGATAAGTCACCGCATGTGGACACAAACTTGCAAAAGAGCAAAGTCTGAAGAATTGAACACAGCATCATTTGTGGCACACAACTTACCAGAAGGTTTGTATGATCAAGACCTGAGCTTAGTTCAGATAAAAAGGTAATAGCACAGAGAGGTGTGGAGTTGTATTAGAAAGAGTATCCTGGACCTGGGAGCATGCTCAATCATAATGCACTAACTCATCTGGCAATAACAAAAAGTTCTAAAAAACAGATGGAAGCTGTGATTACCAGGTTTATTTTGTGAAAATAAAAAAGTATAGGTTAAAAAATGTGGTTTTACAAGGTCATCAGCTTTGAGCTTTTTTTCCTATATAGAAAAGTAAGTATCAAGTTGCTAGTGGCTTGCCACAGTAGAATATTCCCCATACACGGCACACACACCAACCAGTTTAGCTTTCTTTACAGCATTCTCAATGCAAATATGGCAAAGCCTTGGTCAGCTTAGTCATACTGTAAACAACACTAAGCAAATAAATGATGAAGTACAATAAAGCAAATTGGAATTAATTTCATTTGCTGAGTAAACAACCACCAGAGCAGTAATAGCAGTCATTTATCTGATGTAACAGCAAAATCAAAATAGACTACAGATCTTCTATTACCATAATCCCTGATCTCAGCAGAACCCCTTAATGAAGTAATTCTTCTTGTGATTTCTGGCTGATGATGTTTTTAAGAATTACAGCAAACATACTGACTGAAGGGTTCACAAAATAAATCACGACATTCAGTATAATCCTATAGCACATGCTACATTTATAATGAGTGTGATTACACTCTGTGTTCCAAATCTTCCAAGCTTCCAGGCAGGGAAAGAGGTCACAGTCTTCCACAGCTCCTTTTCAGCCTACACAGCCAAGCTCCCTCTCTGTGGAAACCAAGAGTTTAGGTAGGATGCACGGATGTGAGCTTGGATGTGCCTGTGGCTAGACCCGACACTCCCAGGTAAAAGAGTTTAGAGAGTCTTTTGTAGCTTGTCTCACTTTTGGCTTCAACCATCCAATGCAGACAATGCTGGAGGACATTGTGAAGTGGTCTTGTGATTTGCAGTGTGGGTGATAGGTTTTCCGTGAACCCCACCGAGACTGTCCATCTATGATATGCTACCTGTGGTAGATGATCAGACTCAGAGGAAAAGGGAGAATTCCATTCCTCTCTTGATTCTCATGTTTCCATATGACTGCAAAAATGTTCTGTGCCACAAGAGTTCAGCAGGTCAGTCCTTAGCACAGGAGCGTCCACCATAATGTAAGAGAAAGTAGAGGGACACGTGGAAGCTCTTTACAGTGGTAAAAAATGGGGTCTCTGATCAAGTGAAGGTGATCTCCAGCCAATGAATACACAGGAGCAGATACCAGATATAGGAGAAGAAGAGTGAGATGGTATCAGACTTCTCCCCCAGACGATGGAGTAACCTCACTCACCTGGATTTCTGCAAGAGCTCTATCATCCGTAAAAGTTGAGGGGAAGCTTATTTGCCCAAGAGCTATCTAGAAATGGGTCACCACTCCTCAACCGAGTAGCTAGAATACATAAAAGTTATTATTATATGTATTTTTCTCTGGACGCTGTGAGGTTTAATGATTTCCTCAGGAATAACAATAAAAATTACTTGACATAACCTGGATTCTCAGTAAGAATTTATGTAGAATAACTGTGAAATTATAATTCTGCAGTGGCCATTTGATCAGCTAATGATTTACAAAGACTTTTCTATAATGTTTTCTGGAAAACATAAAAAATACCTCTGTCATAGCTAAGGATTATTCTAGTTAAAAAGTTAACAAAAACTCCATTATTAGGGCTTTCATCTGTGTTTACCCTTACTTGGGTTTCACCTTTTATCTGTTTGGCCATTTTTCACAATTAAGCCAGTCCTTTATCATATTGCCAGATTGCCTTCAGCTTGTTTATCTTAATCTTGACATCATACATTTTATTTTATGATTACTTAACTATAGTCTCCAAGATGTAAACTGATTTTTATTATCTGGAAGGGAGAATGTAATATGAAACAGAGTGACAAAGAGAATCCTATTAAACCATACTTCAGGGAAACCCTTACTGAAAACACAAGTGGTTTTTTCCCCACTTTTGTTGAGAGCTAAAATTAAGTATACCTAAATGCATTTTGTTCTAGGCACAATACTTTGCAATTTAGGGCATTTAATTCAAGCAAATTGAGAGATTCCAAAGATCTGAAAAAGCCTACAAAACCCAAAATCAGATCATTTTCAAAAAACACAACTAAAGAACTTGTAGATATTTGGTCTAAAGGGGAGACATGGTAACAGTAGTCTTGTACATAAATTGGCGGCAGAGAAGAAAGAAACAAACTGCTCTCTACCGTGAGCAGGACAGGAAGTCATTGGTTTGAAACTGCAGAAAAGGAGAGAGAAATTTTGAAATCAATGTAGGAGTAACAAGGTGATGAACTGGAACACATCCACAGTCAAGGAATTCATGTCTCTGAAGAAGTGAGAACAGATGAAACACCTGAGTCAAGAAGGATGGTGAACCCCATGAGCCTGCAGTTAGCCAAGCAGATAGATTAAATAATGGCTTGAAGTCTCTTCCAGAATAATCTGATACACTGAAAAATCAAAGACCTGCTGAGCCGATCTCTTGCCTGTGGTCCGGCATCTTTTCACATGCCAACTGATAAATTCCTTTCTTTCAAACCATCTGTTCTCTACAAAGCAAGTCTAGGAGACATGGCATAAGCAGAGCACAGCTGAAGCAACTTTCCTGGTTGTTCAGCAATAGAAAAAAACACCGTTTTTCAATAAATTATAATAGCAATTTCTTCAAGGTTTTAACTTTTGCTTGTGTTGGAGTAAAACATCTCTTTCTTCAAGATCTTATTGGGAACTTCATTTCCATAGTAATTTTATTCCTCACTAAACTATGGCATTTGTCATGCTTAAATAAAGCAAACAGTAGAGGGTTGTGGGTTTTTTATAATTGTGATAGGTATGAAAATTAATTGCTTTTCATCTCACCAGTTAACTAGAGGTAGGATGAGTATGTGCACAGTTCTTTCTAAAAACTGTAAAAGATTAATTTTCTCTGTGGAACAAATGCACGTGTGATTTTCCCTTCTTCCCTCTTATTAACCATGAAAGAAAAACCATGTGAGTCTTGTTCTCATTATTATTGTTTCCTGTGGCTAGAAATCTTATTTATGTGAAAGTTGAATATTTTTTTAATTACTATAATAATATTTCCTTTCACAAGACAAAAACTATGTCTCTAGTCTCTAAGTTTATACATGCTGCAAACTAAGATCCTAGATTTGGACCTATTTTGAATTTACATGTATCTAACAGAGTGAAATGCAGTTTTCAATTACAGACAATTTTTTAAGTCTACAGTTGTTGCCCATCTTAGTTTCTGGTCAGTTTGTAAAATGAAAAATCTATAGGAAAGTTGCATTTATTATGTCTTTTCCGTTTAACACGCTCATGATTTTCAGGCTCCTGATGAAACAGACTAATAATCCTGAAAATTAGAAAATACAGATCTGTTTACCTGTGTAGACTTTACCATACCAAAACAGATCCTACTGCAAGACAACTAATAGCTACAGTATAACTAGAGTGTAATCAATGCAATGGCTACATCACACAGTTTAGAAATCTAAATTACAATGCGTGGGTTTATGTCATCATACACAGATATTTTTGTTTTTCCCAAGAGTAATAATTTCTTTGCCAACAGAGACAGGGCTGACAAAATATCTTTTTATGCACCACAGGTCTATAAGCTCCCCAAAAAGGGACTTATGGGCCAGGCTTTAGGCGAGCTGAAGTGGTGCTCTGAAGCAAGTGACCCCCCTCCAACACCTGTGTGTAAAGGAAAGTTGGACATCATGAGCTGAGTCCCAGAAGAGCCAGGACACTTCTTTGGTAGTGAGAGAAACACTGGCAGGCCTCCTCCCCCTAAGGCAGGTGTCCAGGTGTCTCACTAGCCTTTTAACAAGCTGTCAGAGCCCTGTCACCACCCAAGTGGTGGCCTGTTTTCTTTCCAATGCAGCCATTAGTGACCCATTTAACACAGCCTAGCTGGAGATGTGCTCCTCATGCTCAAGCTCTCACTGGTAGTACAAGGCTTCCCTGTCCTCGGCTCCCTTCTCTGCATTCAGGATTTAGACCTCAACTCCCCCTGAAGCTCACCCAGGAAAACTGCTGTGAACATCTCTAATAAAGACTTCAAATAACCCCTGAATTAGGTTTGTCAGATGAGCAAACTGGGTGGTGAAGTATCTCATTTTGAATGACCCATCACTTTCCCACCCTTTACTAGTGAGACAGATCAGTTTGACAGTTGCCAAGCCTGCAAGAGGCCAGAATTACAGGGTCCTGAGCAAACCCTTAGGATCTTTGGTGGAAGAGAGCTATCTTTATTTGGCATCAGCCCAGTGATTCATAATAAAACCATTCATAGCCTTTCTTTATAGTTGTAGCAGTCTGGGGAAAATGCTGAAAAATAGGAGATGCTGCTTGCACTGCCCCTAGAAGCTGTCAACTTTATACTGCTGAAATGGTGCCAGTTTGCAGGGTTACAAACAGTAATTCTTCAATACCTTCCCTTAAGAAATAAGATACTGTTTACAAGAGACCAAGTAATCTACTCCATCAGCCAGTCCAGCCTCTACCAGTTATCATCTATAAATAAATCATGTGGGGAAGTGCTTTTAGCTGTCACACATAATGAACCCACGGAGATATGCTGTGTCACCTTTGCCAGCCAGTGTGCTACACAGCAGGGGCTGGAGGACAGTCCTGCTTGTCTTAATGGAGACACTCCATGAACCTAAACATTGCACTGAAAAAGAATTAAATTACAGAACTTACGGCATGTCCAGAGAACAAAATAAAACACCATAGCTAATGCAGCAGAAAGCAGTAATTATGAGACTTTTGTTCTGCTGAGGAAAGAACAGACATACTTTGGTAGCACACGTCATATGAACCCAACAGAGCCCACAAGAATTGTAATCAGCGGTTTCCCATGTGGTTTGGTACACAGCTTGTGTACTAGCACTACTCTGTTTTACAATTTAATGGTGCTTTTTAAATTCAACTTCTACATATTTTCATTTGATTATAACTGTGGAATGGAAAGAGTGTCCAAGCTAACCCAGGCATGCTTACTGTCCCCTGGCTATCACATGTGCACATTCTGAACTCACACACATACACACACAGCAATGCCATGCAAAGAGTTTTAAAGTATACCGATGAACCTTAGTGCATTTTAATATTAATGGAATTACCATTAAATCCACAGAGAACTGTTAACATCCCTCTGGTTTTCAAATACAAATTTAAAAACCTTTTAAGATGCAAATAATAACAGTCCTATAAAATGATTTTTAAATAATTTTGTATGAGGAACCTTACAGATCTTCTGTAGAAATGAACATGAAATTCAAATTTGGATTTTGTGTTCATGTGAGACAAGACACCATGTTTCTTCTGAAACTGCCATTTCAATCTATCTGGATAAAATTAATTGCTGATTGTCCCATAAATGCCATCTAGATTCCAATATTTTCTAGCTTCTGATAATGAAAGAATTTGCATTAAATCTTTTTTTTATATCTGGCCATATATCTTCATGGTAAATCCACCAGTTTATCAAAGAAATTGAAGGAGGGAAAGGTTAATAAATACTATGACTCTTTTCTGTTTTGCAAAATATGTTATATTGCTTCCTATCCCGAGTCCTGGCAGTATTGCCATTCTTCACAGTAATAACACGATCATTGAATATTCTTGAAGATCCTATCTTCATTTAGTATATGTAAACTCCAGTACTGATCAAGTTTTCCCTTCAGCTGTTAATAGTTTGTTAAGGTACTGTCAGGATGTCAGTTTGACTAAGAATAACTAAGCAAACTGACACTAGTAGTCAGCATGAAAAGTCACTTTGACCCATAAAGGCATGACCTTGACCATGTTCATGAAGCCAGTTCAATCAGATTTTATCTGTCAGTGAAGAAAAGGATCTTTTCAGGAAGGAATCAAGGTGAGTCAAATTTCACTGAAATGACATGACATGATGGGTCAGGATCTTAAAAACCATTAAAAAGATTTTGTAAATTCTTCACAGAACACCATGGATATCAGAGGAATATTTCTGATGACATAGTTTTGGCATTGACTTCTATATAAGAAGGGCTTTGTCCAAAAATAAAAAAAAAGTCTCACAACACCACCAGTACAGAACCTTCAAAACGATGTTGTGCAACTGGATATCTTACAGGCAGATGACCCTGTTCTATGGATAGTCTAGTCTCTCAACAGTGTAGCTTTTCCAAGGTTATCTATGGTACTATAGTAGAAGTACATGAAAATACAAGGGATATACCTGTAACCAAAGATGTCTTGAAAGTGACAGCAGGATGTAACATAGACAGGGGAATATCTGGGGGAATAAAGGCTTTGAATACCATGACATAGAAAAACATACCACTTACACAGCAAATTTGCAAGAATTAAGTAGAGATCTGGAAATCAAGTTCAGAACAGCTCAAGGGACAAAAAAGAAATATCTGTCAAATAAAACTGTGAAGTGTGAACTAATAGAAGTCTGAAATGTTTTGTTCCTTTTCTATACTATAAACTTTCATTTCCATACTTTTTTTCCTAAAATGCACCTGGTATTAACAGCGCAGCAAGAATTTCAAATTTCACTGATCTGGTCAGAGAGCTACTTGCTCAAGAGAATTGTGCACTCATTCTCCAAACCCTGATGAGCTCTTGCACAATATGAGACATTTCAGTTATTTAGAATTAGGCCAGGTAAATATCCTAGCAGGAATTCATTACACTTTGCAGTGGAACTCCATCACTTTTGGGGCAGCCCAGAGAGACAGACACCTCCTGCACATCATTCCTTTTCTCTCTAGGAAGAACCCAAAGCTACTGCCACCAATGCCACCTGAAGGTGCCCAGCACTATTAGAAACATACTCCCTGCTTTGCCTTGAAGAGAATTTTGTTTCAGCTATACCCCATCTTATTCCTAAAACAGCCATGACTCACAGCCTCATAAATTTAATTGCATTGTTTGAACAAATGGTGTTAGAATGAACAAATAGTCCTTCTCCACAGATAAGGGAGTAAAAGCTGGTGCTGAAACTGAGCGCCAAGTGCTGTAATGTGTGTCAGGCAGAGGTTTCCTCAGAGCAAAACCTTATGTACTGTGCTGCCTTACCTGTAGTATCTGCTTTGCAATGAAGAGCAGAATGCCTGTTAGCCATTTCTTCTCTCAGCACCACCAGATCTTGTCGTGGCTAATGCTATCAAGTGCTTCTTTTCTTTTTGAAAGAGTTCCCAGCTCCCATTTTACTAAAATGTGACAGATCTTGAAAGCTGTTTAAACCAAGCCTACGTCAGAAAACAAGCCCAGAATTACTGAAAATTTTTTACTTTCCTCGGTCCAGCTATGTGTCATGACATCAGATGAAAGCTTCAGACAGGATTACTAGTCTGTAAATAATGCCAAACTGGATGGGATTTGTAAGCAGTTTAGCATACAGATTTATAGCAGTGTTTAATCAACAATACAGAAATGTCTAATGTGAGTGCATATCACGGTGTAAAGAGCCCCTACACTAAACTTTCTTCAGAGGCTTCGTTCAGCATTGTCTCACCACTAACAAAACGATTGCCTCAGGTTTCATGTTGTTAAATCTTTAGCTCATTCCAATCAAATTCTGCTCAAACAGAAAAGCAAGCAGGGAAGCATCTGTTGCCATTCTGTGATAATGCTCCAGCACAAGTAAGGACAACTACTTTCCATTACTGTGAGTAACAAGGGAGCTGGCACTGGGGATTGGAGGGTGATCCTGCAGAGTTTCTAGCAGCTAAGTTCCCCCATGTAAGGAAAAATATTCACCCATAATACATAATACAGTTTAAAGATTTTTTTTGCTGCTTACGCATACAAATTGCCTTGGGTGGATTTGAGAATTAGGCCCCAATCTTTTAAAGTATATAGGACTGGCATAAACATGTGGTTACTGTCTTTCCCTTACATGAGGGCTCATTTTCATATCTTTTGCATGACAAGCAAGGGAACAGCATTACTTCCAGATAATTTTGTTAGCAGTCTTGAAAAAATCTAGATTGGTTTCCTAATTTCCTGAAATCAATTTTCCTAATTTCCTGAAAGCATTTATGTGCCCTTCAAAGCTTTTATGCAACTGGACTGGGAAATTCTGAGCCTTCCCTATTGTACAGTTCTTCAGCTGTCAGGATCTTCTCTGGAGTTTCATGGACAGAGAAAGCTAAGAACATAGAACTGGACATCTTTAAAAGGACTATTCTGGTCATATGAAGGCTAACGAATATGTGTCTTTCCATGCAAAGAGGAGGATGAAATCCTTCTCAAGAACACACTTTAAGTGACTGAAGACAGCATTTTGTACTTGATTTCACCCATTCATGCTAACCGTAGGTTTGACTGATATGTGGAAGCCCAAATGCTATCTGCAGCAATCCATGAATTTACAAAAGTTTAAGAGTGGCTCTGATAGGTAAGAAAGTATGTTTCTAGCTGTTGGAGAAAATAAGAACGGTACAGAAGATGCAAGATAAAGGATTAAAACAAATACATTTCCCTAACAGTATTCCATGAACTTCACAGAAATTATTTTTTCTAAACATGAAATTGTTTCTCTTTGTTCCATCCACAAGGATTTCATATGCATAATATTCCAAGTTGTTTGCAACCTCTCAGTTCCTGCACCACAGTGGAACTTGGCTCTAGATTCAAATACTTAAATTCAGATGTCTACGTGTAGGCATCCATGTGTGAGCCAGCTGTGTTAGCTTTCCATAGGTAGCAGAGTTCTGGTCAGCCCAGTCAGTGGAGCCTGCAGAGCTGTTCATCATGCCCCAGAATATATGCCAATGGCTTGATTCATTTGCCTGAAATTAAATACTCACTGACTTTTGTACGGTGTCAAGTAGGGCATCCTGCTTTACCTTAATCTTCACTCCATAAGAATTGATGTCTTCCATAGGGATGTTGTCCTGTGAAAGTTTCATACATCCTGAGGCACCTCAAGTACTGGTAGATACCTTAAATTAAGGCAATCAGATTAAGATGTTGGTGGCTACTCTCCAAGCACCACTGATTCCATAACAGGAACTCACAACACCTATATTTATGGATCTAAATTTAGGTTTCTCCGTCTCAAATAAATCCTACACTGAGAAACTGATAAATTGCTGACCAACATTTTGATAAAATCTTTTACCTTTTTTACCATATGTTAATAACAGAAATCAGTAAATGTCTAAACACTCTACTGGTAGGCTGGAAGCATCAGTATCATAACAATGTATTTTAGGTATTTAATGTCTAAGAGGAACTGCTGAGTTTTTCTAAAAAATGTGATAGTTATTTTGTAATTATAATATTCTAATTATACCTAGAATATGGCATTCCAGCATATCAGGTCCGAAAACTTGGGAAATATCAGACTATAATTAAAGATGTTCTACACATGAGAACAGATGATGAATACATCATGTCTCAGTGGGCAGACTGTGAATGTGACAGAGATAAAATTCTGTAATGATTCTACTAGTAACCATGTTATTAAGAACGCTCCTAACTAGAGTCCATGTGAAAACAAAAGGTTTCAATCGAAAAGAAATTGATACAGAAGAGATTAAAGTGGCTTTTCCACTTCCATTAAGACTCAGAAGAACACTTACATTCCTACAAGAAATAAACATGAAATACATGGAATTTCTAAATCCATGCAAGACTAATTAATAAATCTAATCCAGAATGAAAAGAAAAAAAAAGGTATTAGTTAAATTATAAGTTGTCAGAAGTTAAGGCACTTAAACAACTTAGTGGGGATCAGCATGCAATACCCACCGGGACTGACAGAATGGAACAGGAATTGCTGAATTTCCTGACTGTCCAAAACACTGAAGAAAAGGCCTTGAAAGTGCAGCTTTATTACATCAAAGTTGTTGGTCCAAGCATTTAGCCAACATTGACTCTGCCAATTCCATTACCAAGCTAGTCACTCATATCACTCCCAAAAAAAGAAAGGCTGCATAACAGTGTTTCAAATTGTTCAGCCCAGGTTTTGACAAATGATAAAGTGATTTTCTATATGCTTTGCCATGTGTGCATGCATAAGCCGTTCTTGCCTAAGTTAAATAGTGTAACAACTACTAATGGTAAAAGAATCACCGTGGTAAATAAAACAGTCTTTAAGCTTTTGACACAACTCATTCCAACATTTTCTCAAATGTCTCACACAAATTCATTTAACAACTAACAAAATGCAGGTTTTATTCTGGAATCATAGACCTGTGAATGTCTTACTTTCCTACAACTCAATGGAATAGTCAAATTTATTAAAAATTGTGTCTCCTTTCAAAGAATGTTTCCCTGCTTGGTGCAAAAAGAAAGCTTACAGCATTAAAAATTTCCAAGTAGATAATGGTATTACTGCTAGTTAAAAGAAAACAAGAATACCATCCAGAGCAGGAAAATAGCAGATGAAAGAGCAGTGATAAAAAAGCCAGTTTGATCAAATTTACTCTGACAACATTTCAAAGCCATCACCTTTAAGAGTTCATGGCAGGTAGCTGAGGCTTCAGAAAGCAGGTAAAGGGCAAAACGAGGGTCTTCCTTTGGAAAATGACAGAAATAGGAGTCAGAGGATTAGAGGTCAGTCAGCCTAACCTCAGGTCAGTACAAGAATGGAAATCCATGTTATTTGAAAACATTTAGAACATAGCAAAGAGATAACTCACAGTTAATATAGTTCTGACAAATCCATCTAATTTCCTCATACAAAAGGAGTTTGGGCCTTATAGATAAGGGAAATGCTGTCAATGTTGTACATCTTAACATTCACACACTTTATGGCTCTGTCCAATATCACATTTTCATAAATAACTTAGACATAAATAAATAATGTACAAACTGGAAATAAATACGACCACTACTATGAAAAAATATATCCAGACAATACAAATCTACAAGTGAAGTAAACTATGCTTGGACCCATTTCCTGGCACAGAAAAACCTATGTCCACATTGTTTAACTTCCTTCCCCTCCATATCGTGGTGAACACACCTAATGTGCCTGTTGCTGAGCCTAAGTTATCCATCTCCTCTGGTCCATGTCAACGTCACCCATGCTCAAACACTGTTTGAGAAAGCGTGAGCTGGCTTGGACCAAAATCACAACAATAACTGTTTGAATAGTTCATAAATAGCACAAATAATGGAGACCCAATCCTAGGATCAGTCCCTGGCATGCTTAATTTTTTTCATGTAAATGTGTCTGGAGACTAATTATCAGAGATTAATTGCCAAACTGGAAATCTCAATGGACATTCCAGAGGAATCTTTTCTGGATCTACAGCCGTTTCCCTTATGATCTCAATGACAAAGACTACTGCCATAGCAGTTGCAGGTGATGCTGGAGTGGGAAGGAGCTGGGAAGGCATAAAAATGCTGGAGTCAAGTTTGGGGTGGATAGAATGGGAATTCTGATGGACCTTCACAAAATGAAGAACTGACCTTAAAAACATAAAATGCGTTTCAGTAAGAATACTGTTACGCACTTGCCTAGGCATAATAAGTTGCACAAAAGCTCAGCTAGGTTGTGGTTCTACATTAAAAAAACCCAAAGGTTAAAATGACCCACTCATTACTGCAAATTTGTGTTAAGCATCATCCAACCAGTAACTGCAAGAGACAGGGTCCGTCTCATGGAAATATCTCTGAGTCCACATCACTGCAGCTGTGCCACTGTGCCCTGATGCTCCCTCCAGTGCAAGGGACCTTTGGGCAAAATGACCCAGTGTGGCTTGGGGTGACACTGCCAGCTTGGCTTGGGCACTCAGACAGATCTCCCTCTGCTGGGTAGAAACACCCTGTGCCACATTTGTTCTCAATGTAGTTAACCATTTCATGGCATTTATTTCCTTACCACCTACCCACTGTTCTTTAATCCCTTTAATGCCTTTCTGGCATCTGTGCTTCTGAGCCAGTACCTCATGCCCCTTTCCCGGGCCATCCTCAATGTGCCGCCAGATTTGTGGTTCCACTAGACCCAGCTGGCTCTAACACACCACACCATATGAACAAAAGGGATGGAAACTGAAGCATAGGTAACTACAGACTGTATCTGGTCTTCTGCATGAATAGCATCTGGCAGAGGCACCATTAGCTCCTGGCTTGCCACAAAATTACACATTTTAGTGACTACACCATATATTCCAAGCTATTTAGCAGATCTGTCATTAACAATTAAATAGCAGCTCAGAGCTCAAAGAATGCAGTTTTATTGATTCATTTGAGTAGAGAATTGTGTTGTCTGGGCTCCAGTCCTAATATATTTCCCACACCTCAATGTCTTACTATCCTGGCCCCCAGTCATCCTTAGCTCCCTACCAAGCACCAATATAATGAAAAGCAAGGTAAAGGAACAATACCATTCATGCAGATCTTATCCTAAATAGTGTTGGACCACAAGTGATGTCTAACTGCTGCTGGGAGCTATGAAGTACTCTGAACTCCACAGTTTAGCTGTAGCCACAATGACCCTCCATTTTTGCACATGGGGCATATGTTTAGACTCACTAAGCAAGTCAGGAATGAAATCCACACAGATTACTGAAGAACTCTGTAAATCAGATGTAACTGTTCCTAGGCTCATTCACATACTCCTCAGATCATTAAGCATCACTGAATGCTTTTATGTGGTGTACAAATATCCAGGAGAAGACAGAAGTTGTAAAATTTATTTTACCAATTCATTCCCATTCTACCCATGCCGAACTTGACTCAAACCATTAAGTTTTCTGCAATAGAAATTTGCGGAACCTTCCATGGTATTCACTGGTAACCACTCAAGTTTAGGAAAGTCCAACCTAAGAAGTATCACCCAACCATCTTTGAACAAGCTCTATCCTACCTCGATGCATCAGTTAAATTATATTGAAACATCACTTAGATACAGTTTAGAACACAGTAAACAGATGCCTATAGCATTTAGCCTAGAAATAATTTACAAATAATCTTATATTCTGAGATTATTAAAATCAATAGTTTCACTATATCATTTTCATCATAAGCTATATTTAAAATGAAAAATCCTGTGTATAAAATGAGTAATGTGTCAAGAACAACCATCTACATTTTAAAGGCACCCATTCTGCCAGAAAGGGCTAATACTGAATATTCAAACATGTTAGCTGAAAAACACCACTTACATTCAGTTACCAATCAAGTCTTGATATATAATCCCACTTCATGCAAAGTGGGGTTTTGTGTGAAAAAAAAAAAAAAAAAACAGGTGGAGAAAGGAGTGGAAAACATCTTCAGTGACTGATATAGGCTGTGGAAATATACTTTAAACTTATTCTGGATTTCTATTTCTTCTGTTGTATGGAATTCAATGTTTTCTGTCTCTGTAAGATGACTGCATTTTATGTCAAATAGGAAACATATGGTTTTCCTTGTTTTATAAAAATCATATTTTTTGTATGACTAATAATTCATACAATTTCCAGTAAACATACAGCTTTAGATTTTTTCCTGTGGTCATTCAGAAAAAGTAGCAGAATGTTTTACAGATATCAGAACAACTACTGAGAATGTTTTATTTTCTTGAGAAATAAATTAAAAAAAAAAAAAAAGATTGAGACAAAATAAGAATGAGCATTTCTTCAACTTTTCAACACAGATGTCTCATTCAATGTATCAGAACCTTTTAGAGTGTTTGAGAAATCTGCTGGAGGGGAATTCACTGATTCAGCAGTTAATTTTTTTTTTTTCCATAGATGAAACACTCAGTCCAAGGACTCTGACCCATGTGCGTTTTGTTTTTGAAAGCTTCAGAACATTTCTATTTGGATTCCTCATTTTGCTTTTTGTTCCTAGAGTGAGGGATGAAACTGCCATGGCTTTTGTGGTGCAGTGACAGGACAATCTGTTCTACGTGAACAGTGGGGGCCTCCGGGCACTGGGATCAGAAAATACTGCAGTGGCAAATCTGCCAGCAGCATTGATCAACACACACCACAAACTGAAAAAAAAAAAAAAAAAGTCGTCCAAGTTCATGTCAGCTTCGCTGACAGCTCGATAGTAGGAGTGGCTTAGCCATCGATGTCCTGAGCCACAGGAGGCTGCATCTGTCTTGCAAGCTGCCCTTAGAGCACCTTTTTGCCAAAAGTCCTTGGATACAGGTGATGGAGTGTCCGCAGTTCTTCAGTAGCTTTTTTGACTTTGTTACTGCACCTTATTTCCATTATATCCCCACACAGTTGATCAGGTTTAAGCAACCCTCGGGATGTGGCAGTGTGAAAATAAAGTTTGGCATTAATTTACTTTCCCTGCTGGTATTTCCACTGTTCACAACAGATAATAAAACTTTCCAATAACATTACTTGAGATCACAGCAACATAAACGCAGCATTCAGTCCAGATGAGGTCTGCTACATCATGTTCAAATTGCTGTTGATCAAGAACAAACTCTGAAAAATCATGCCTCAACAAATGGCATATCAGCATACCCAGAACTCAAGAAAAAGTGGTGCTGATTCAACATCCACAAATTCCAAGCTGTCTGATTAGTCAGATCATGAGGCCGAAGAAACAAATAACATCTAACTCAGAGCTCTCAAGCATACACTTTGCAAAGATAGGACATTGACAATAAAAAGACCTCCACATTTGAGTCTGGTTTAAAAGTCATCCACATCCCACTGAGTTCCTATAAATACAAAATGATCAGTTGTGTAACTTGCAGCTATTTTCTTATAAACAGCAGTTACTTAAGACATATTTTCTGGCATCACAAACATCCTTTGTTACACACTGTTAAAAGACAAAACATAAAGCGCACATGTATTTATGTTTTACAATAATGTTTTCATCCAAGGAGTCAACATGTTAAAGATCATACCCATCTGAGGGAAAAGGTGTTACAGAAAGATATAGATGCTGAAAATTAAGATGTGACTGGGTTCTCTGGCCTTGTATACAAGTCATAACTGACTAAATCATTTTAACACTCTTAAGTCTTTTTAAGTGTTTCAGATCAGCAGCACTGTGTCAGAATAGTCCCAGGACCAGATCTTCAGCAACTGCAGTTTCAGAAGACTTAGCTCCCCAGTAGATCCACAGGGGACTGATATGAAGAAATGTCTTGGAAATACCAGGACAGAGATGATACAGCTATTTTTAGCATCATTTCAAGACAAGGTTTAGCTCCTTAGATTCCTGTTACAGATTAGATACTTCAGAAATATATGAACATTTAGTCATACGCCTCATACTGATTTCTATAGCATGATATGCTCTCTGCTGTATCTCAGATAGATCCTGGATGTGCTGTACTGTGAATGCAACATGGAACTGGTTTAGCCCACAGGGCCAAAAAAGAGAAAAGGAACTTAAGAAAGGGCACCCCCTAAAAAATGGGAATCCGGTACATAATACTCATGTAGGCTCCTTATGTGGTCAAAGGAGAGCTGGCTACCTTGCTTATGGTGAGTTGAGATGAAGTGCTCTCTGGAAGAGCCTCTGTCTCTCTAGCAACAATGAAGAGAGTCTGAACAACTAATTTTCAGTGAAAATTTTTAGATGTCTGGAAACAGTGAGATTAATCCCACCTCCTGGGCTGATCATTTCTGACACATAAGAACTCACAATGAGTCTAGCCTTGCTCATTGGGTCTATGCAGGAGAGACCTAAGAGAGACCTCAGGAATGTTCAGTAGGACCCTATCCTAAATTCAGGATTCAGCTGAGAAAGAGGAGTGAAAATGGAAGAACAATTAATCAATGTATTTCCTTCTGACAATTATCTGCTCCAAAGCTGAAATACAACTCAAGAGCATCACCAAGTGACTGCAGATTAACAGTGTATTTTAAACATAACTGCAGATATATTCAAAGATTTCCCTTTGGGTATTTTCAGACATCCCCACCCATTCTCACTCTCTTTTTGATGCTTGGTATTCACACCAGTAGAAACCATTCTCTAAACTGATCCCACATTGACTCTAGTAAGATTTACAATACAGATTTAAGACAAAAAGAACACCACAAGTTTTTCACAAAAACATTTATCTGGTACTGCAAGACATTATAATGCTGCATGCAGCACTGAGGCAGGTATCAGTTTATCTTGTGGCTGGCTGGGAAACTGGAAAAAAAAAAAAAATCAAGGAGAAACTCCCAAATCTAAAGGAAACTCCCAGAGTATTATTCTCCCACTTCTAACTAATTCTTCTTTAGTTTGGCTGCTTTCAACAAGAAAATTTGAGCAAATTGACAGAACATTTAATGGAAAATTCGTGGAAAGCTGTCTTATGCATGTGGGCAGTTCAGTTTCCTCTCTGTTAATGCTACCTCAGGGAATCAGTTAGCTGCTTGCTATGTTTTGACCTCATCAGATTCTCATGCAATCGTGCTGTGAGAGCCTCAAACTTTAACATTGCTATTCTTAATGGGAATGTCTTGTACTATCTGATTGTTGCTGAATAACTACATGCAAAAAGTAATGAGATCACAGAACTATAAAATAACTTCTCTAAGGCAAGAAAAATAAAATTCAGTTTTGCCAAATTGTGCATCTCACTATCTCAGATAAAAGTCTAAAGAATTATTAATTTCTTATACAGTAAGATTCATTAAATAATGTCACCGTGAAAATGTAGGCATCTGACAAGAAAAAGCTGTTAGCAAAAACAGACAAACAAGGGTAGAGCAAATTTAAGTTTGTAGTGTTCAAATCCTGCTATGTCCTACAAAGAAAACTCATTCTTCCTTGGTTCTGCTAATAGCTTTTGTGAAACACATCACCTTTGCAAGAATTCCCAGAGGGGCAATGTTCTTGCTACAAAAACCTTTATCACAGTTATTTACCAGCTGCTGTCAGTCCTCCTCTAATCAAATTGAAGTCCGATCAGACAAGGTTACACACAGGTGTGAGAGAGGAAAACAGCCACAAGAAGTGGAAATGGAAAGGAAGACCGCTTAGGGGTAAAAACTGGGCTATTCAGCTCTCTGGGCAAATACAGATCAAAACATACTGATGACAAAGCTTGACCTGCTTGAACAGCAGAAGGCATATTTCATAGCCATTGCACAGTCATATCGTTTGTATAGCCATGATGCAAAATCCCCATTGTCTTTGTATTCTAACTCTCCCAGCAAAGTATGGAAGATAACTCCTAATTTGGACACTGTAGATCTCTTAGTCTGCAATGGAAGAGGCTGAAGCTTTACTACAGTAACTTAGGTTTGCCACATGCTTAAAGTACATCCACAGAATTACTGGGGCTCGGTTAACTTGTAATAACTTGTCAAACTCCACCAATTTGGTTGCTTGGCTGAACCCTAACCATAAGGCTGCTCTGCTGTGACTTATCCAGTCAGGCACAGTGCTTCTGAGGAGCTGCCAACCTATCCTGACAAAGATGGCACAGTCAGAAGGGCATTACTCAACACACGCACTAAAAATGGGGGGAAAATACAACAAAGTTTTGCTTTTTCTTCCACGTTCCAAACAGAGCATACTGAGAAAATACCCTGCTTAAAAACATAAATGACATACTCTATGAAATCACTTGCTATCCTGCTCATTTCTCCTTTAATTAACTCAGCTGGACTTTGCCATCCAAATATGAAAAATGTTGGCGTTAGAATGTTGGAAAGTGAGAAATAAATAAGCAACAATGAGAACTCAGCAAAGTGCAAGCACTGTCCAAACCACCCCGCACTGTCCCAGCAACACTGATTTGCAGCAATGTGCCCTGAGGCTGCCAATAATGATGAATTTTAGCATTCTCCTGTTGGGCAAAACAATCCCATTCATTTATTTTCGCAACCTTCTTAGAGCTTGTGTCACAATCTTCCATTCTGAAAAATCTCAGAAGGAACAGTTGATACATAGAATATTATTCGTAAAATATAACCTTGCTAAACATTGCCTCAGCAGTGGAAAACTCATCCTTGGACTCTTTATTGCCTCGGACTAGTATTATCAAATGATAATTTTTATTAAATATAATTAATATGAATAATCAGTAATATGGATACTACACATCTCATTTCAGGCCATATCTCAGACCTGAAAGTAATTTAAATTCACAAGTTGAAGAAGAATCGTATTTAGCCTGCCAAGCATTGCTTAGGACAAGAACAATGTTTGAAAAATCTCTCAGCTTTGTCTTACATCTCTTATATATCTTTGATGTTCAGACACAAAAGCTTTCCCTCTCAGCCTGACTTCAACAGAAGGATACCACGAGTCAGCCCCTTTCATGTCTCTTTCCAGCTGTCTAAAAGCAGATTGTCCTGGCAGAGCAACTTGTTTCATTCTTAAACATCTATCCAGATATTTCTACCTCCTTTTCTCAGTAAATTGATTCAGATGAGTTTTCTAGTTAATATCTTAGCAGTGTATTTCTGCTTTTGCATAAAATGTTCTACTTTCCAGCCTTTCCTTTCTGTTTCAGCAATCTGCAATACCACAGTGTCTGCCTGCAGGCACACAGCATTTCCCTAACCTCAGGCAGCAGTCATTTCTAGTCTTAGTCTGTCCAGTACCTCTGGAGAGTGCTCTGCCATCACATTCACCCATCTTCCCCCTTTTCTGCATTCTCCCTCTGCCACCATGAACAAGCAGTGCAAGGATGGCACTGAGGACCTACTTGAGCTGATCAAGTTTAACTATCCTCTCTTTCAGGAGATTCTCCAGCTCTCCAGCAATGCCATTCCTGTGTTTCCACCCATCTCTCATCTTTTTGCTGTTGTTTTATGCAACCTTCTTACTGGTTTTCTTTCTGGAGTTGATCTGAGGAACTGCTGCTTGTTATGGCTGCTTTCCTGTCTCACACACATGCATTATTTTGCTTATTCAGACTCTAGATTTGATCATCTGGGGACTGGCAGCATTTATATCAGCAGTATAACAACATCCTTCCATTCAGTCCTTGGTAGTTTGGCCATTTTATTTACTGTCCCCAGATGGCCCAATACAATGTTTCAGACAGCCCTGAGGTGAGGTTTTGGCACCGTGACAGGATCTTCTAGAGTGCCCAAACAAGTCTCACAGTTCCCCAAAAACACATAATGCAGCAAAGTGAAGATTATGTGTCCTTGTTCAGGATAGGACCCAGCCATCTGTGTGTGCTTCAGGGACAGCTCTGATTCAGGCTTTCCTAGCATCAAAAAGAGGGTCTGATGGCCAGTACTTCCTTCCTTGGGAGCCCTCTTGACTCCTCTTGATCTCCCAGTTTATCACACCAAGTCAAGATGAAGCAGTAGAGTTACTTCCCCATGTTCTCTTATGGAGCAGATACTGTTCTTCATTCACATTGGCTGCTAGTATGTAACATTTCCTAATCATCATTTTCAAGAATGGTTTCAAGAATGAAGAGAAACAATTACCTGCTAATTGGCTTCCACTGTAGAAGTAGTATTTCTTGTTCAGAGAACATAATTAACATTCCTCTTCACAGATGCCTCCCTACACTGATTGAAATTTCTTCCCTTTTTTTTAGTCACTTTTTATCACCTGCCAGCCAGCCACCTTTCCTCAGTGCAAGGGCAGTACTATACCTTGGTTTTCATTTCTGGGCCGCTTCTGTCATTGCACGCTTTGTACTAACATTTTGGAGAGCTATTCGTATCAATCGCAACAGTTTGCTTTCTCAGACTTCTCAGTCTTTCCTCTGTTTGCCAATGCCTGTCCCCAATAATACTTCCATAACAGAGTAATTTTTAAATAAATTGCTACCTGAGGAGACTACATACCTGGGCTGAAACCCCTCTTGGGTTTCTGTACAACAACGTGATGATGGTCTATCTTTCAATTCAAAGAAGGATCAGACCCTTATTCTTTCAACTAAGTTGAAGTAGCCTTAGCATGAAGAAAACCCCACACCACATAATTTCTAGGACTGGGAACATATAAGCTTTCCCATTATTTCAAGGACTTTTCAGGGAAAGGTGCATCAGAATACATCCTAAAGAGAGCTTTCACAGAGGGATTATTAGCAACACATTTTCTAGCAGATTCTTTCCATGTGAGTGGTCAAAATAAATAAAAAAAATAATAAAAAAAAAAAAAAGCCTTGGATTTTTTCCTGTTGTTGTTATTAAGGAGTATTTCCAGAATAAAGTAAACTTTTCTGTACTTCCTAGCCCTGGAGCCAAATCTAGAAGAAAATTATGTAAAAGGAAGCCATACATTTTTGGTCGAAAGAAGAGCCCAGTGTCTGTGTTGTGAACATCTTCTCCCAGATAATTTGACATGCAAATCCTAACCTTGCCATCTAGCTAAAAAGGAAATGTGGCTTTGCAGCATGTTGAACAAACTTTGAAGCCAAAAGCACTATTTCTCATCTGCTAGAGGGACCTGGGCTATTATGTGTGAAGAGTTAAAGCTTTCTGGCAACCCTCTAAGCTAGGGCTGTGAAACCGCACAGGGATAGAGCAGGGCTGAGTTGTCTCCCTTGTTGTTTTAACTGTTTGATTACTGTGTGTTCCCAAAGACCTGGGAGAAATAATTGTCACCATCAGACAGTCTAATGACCAGCTGAAAAACAAAGACCCACCTGAGAGGTCATAACTCCCATAAACTGTTGCTGTTACAGGGAAAATCCCACTGATGATTTGAAGGTAAGTGTTAGACTAGAACAAATTAAACAACAGTCTCCTAGTGAACCCCCTTAAATACATGTTCCAGCTTATGAATAACTACAGAGGACCAAAGGTGTTGTATCATATCTTCCAGCATACATCATGTGTTAAGTCTCAATAGGCAGATTTATCCAATTTTATTTGATCTCTGCTGTCTGGAACACACTACACCTGTGAGACAGACCCCATGTGCAAAGCAAGACTTGTAAATGAAAGCCAAATGTGGTTGGAAATAGTGCTTGTGAGTCAGAACATGTATTTAGCTAGTGCTTTCTCCCAAACTTTTGCTGCTGAATTCTTTAGGCTCTTTTTGAGCAAACTGTAGGTGTATGGCTTCTCAGGTCTTGTTACTGACAATTTTCTTGGCACTAACCTCCAGCCAACACCAAGAGACTCAATTTATTAAGTTACCTTTTTACATCTATCTGTTATACCAGCCACTTCTCTTAGAAATAAAAAACAAGTTTAACTTTTACAGCTCAGTCACAGCAGCTTCTTGGTGGAGGATGAGGCTTCAGTACTTGTAATCAAATGTGTATCTCTCATTGCCAGCATAAGGCCAGTGGCCACCCAGAATTGTCCCTTGATCTCTCCCAAGGTCATTACAGCTTGATGCCCACCACCTAGCAGAACAAGAGAGTATTTGATAGGAGGAGGTACATTTCTCAATTTTCACCCCTGTATTCTGTAAGGAAGGTGAGGTTTTGAAGTTTTATGAATGAGAAGGCATTTTTTTCCTTTCCTATTTTGTCCAGTCTTGCAAACACAAATCTGATACACACATTTTTTCTTTTGCCAACTGATTATCTGTCTCCCAATAATTCAGTATTAAGAAGTGTAGAAGCTATGCAAGCCCATGAAATTCAGCAGCAAGTACTGGGTGAAAATTAATGGTACCAAAAATATCCTTCTTCAGAAAAACAAAATTGTAACTTTTCTTAAGACAGAGTTTCTTCTGAGCATGAAGGAGTCTCAACTGATCATCAAGAAAAGGCTTCTACCCAGATGCCCTAGCAGATTTTGTACTTAAAATATCACTCAGGTGTGTCTGTATGATATTCAGAAAATATCTGGCTTGTCATACACAAAACCCTCCAAATCTGACCTGCCCTTGTTACTGTATTCATATGTGTACATGAAAGGGAGTCTCAATCTTCTGAAAACTCAGGTTCTAATTCATGAGGGAAAGTATGTGAACAAGACTCCTAAAGTTATAGTTTTGCAGCTAGGAAAGAAAGTACCTGGGGTCTAAATAATTTTTCCTATTGGATTCCATGCCAGAAGTAAATCCTACATATTTTTCTTGAAATAGAATTAATACTGAAGAAGGTGCAAACGATACTGATGAAAATACAAGCACCAGAATATACTGAAACAGCCCACCACCCAGACCACAACTTTTAGAAACTGAAGGCCATATTTTCTTGTGATACAACTGCCACAAATTCCACAGAAGTCAATTCAGGAATGAAAGCCAACACTAGCATTTTACAGTATCACAGTATTTGTCCTGTGTGGTGGGAAGAATATCCTTTTCTGTAATCATTATCTCCAATGGCTTTTTTTGCCTTTGGTTGGAAACCTACAGTCCAAAATGAATGGTTGATGAGAGCAGGACCATCACAGAAATGTTTTTAAAGGGCATATAACATGGAATACACCCCATTTGTCTTCACATGTTGTTATCAGAGAGAAAAGCATTTACTTCAGATATGTAAAATACTGCAGAAAGACATTTTTTTGCTGTGTACACATACTTCAGCTAAATAAGGTGCTTGTTTCTCTGTCTCTAAAAAATCGGTAATACCATGATCTGAAGAGGGAGGCATGAGGGGTAGATGAGTTAGGGGGGATTAAACTCTTTTTATATGCTATTCAGACGTTGCTTAAAAGTTTTTAAAGATGTGATGAATCAAAGGTCAGGTGGGGGTTAGATTTGGTAGTGGAAAAAATATCTGGCCACATCGTCCATGGAATGTGTTGCAATCGCTTTGAAAAACTCTGGAAATCCAAAGCTGAGGAATTTTATAGAAATTAAGGAGTTATTGGCCACATTTTTGACAGAAGACAGCTCACTGGAAATATCCTCATCCTGAAAAACTCCTGATGACATATCTGGCTCATTTGTTTTTATTGCATGGCAATAGACTGACATCTAGTGGATACAGGCCTCTCAGGAGTGAATGCTGGGCCTAACCAGGACTGGGGAGATATTGTTCTGATCTAATTTTTTTTTATTACTTTTTAATGGAAAAGTACATTTTGACTAGGCAAAAACTTTCCTGGAAATTTTTCTCTTGCTTTTTCATAGGAAACAACAATTCTTTTATCATATGCCATTTTGAAGCATTTCCCCCCAACATTTGACATTTTTGGCTGAAACTTAACCTGCCGTTTTCTTTTCTTTTTTTTTTTTTTTTGGATTAAATTTGAATTTTTTCAGTTTCACATTGAGATTTTCCAAGCAGCTACATCCCCAGTCTCTGTCGATGTGAGACATCCCTTGCTGCTCTACTGTGTATATCATCCTCATTGCTCTGACAGTTCAGGGAAACAAAGCAAAGGTCTGCTCCTCACAGAGGAGTCCTAGTTGTACAACTGATCGTTTGCCTTTGCTTACACCCACAGGCAATCTGGGTTTGGACCAAGGACAGAAGTTCCAGCCTGGGCACCTGTGAAAAGGCTGAGGATTTACCCCCCGGGGAGATGTTCATGGGCAGAGCAGGACTACAAAGCTCATTTCTTAGTGGCTGGTTGGTGGAGTGTTGCCAGGGCACAGCATCTAGAACAGATCTCTGCTTTGTGGTCCAAGAAAAACACATGAAAATTAAAGCCTCTGTTGCTCTCTGCCTCCTAAGGACATGTCCCTTCCCCAGGTGCCAGGTTTCTCACCGAGTAATGACTGTATGAGTCCTCCTGTAATCAAAGCCATCTTTTCCCTTTGTTCTGTGCTTCTGATCTGCTATTGCCACCCCCAGATGTAAATCCCCAGGTGTTATTAATCCCTTTGCTTTCTAAAGGGTTTTCCCTCTCAAAGCCCTCTCCCATGGTATGGTGGGGGGTTTGGCTGACCTCCCCAGTCACCCTGCTGTGGCAAGGCTGGACCACCACCCCATCAGCCACCCCTGGACAGGAGCCAAATGTGTCATCGGGGGGAAGCCCAGCTTCTCTGACATCTATGAACAGCAATGGTTTGGCATTTCTTGTTTTCAAGCAAGCAGTTTGCTGTGTTAAACCATGAGGGAATAGGCAAGGGAAAATGAGAGGAGTCAGCAGAGCTGCAAGGTGAAGGGCTGGGAGGTCTGCAACCATATTCAGTGTGGGACAGCAGGAAAGTCCTCCTTGTCTCCATCCTCGAAATAAAATGGGGACTTTAACTGGTTGCCAGCTGTCTATTAGCTTGATCTGATGGGCTGATATCTTTGTGCCTGACAGAAGAACAGACTTGTAATGGTCAACTCTGAACAACTGAAGAGGCAGCAAGTCCCTCTCTGTACCAGGGAAATGACACTAGCAATGACATCCAGCTGTGGTCATGGTTCAGCAACACAGTTTCTCACAGTACAGGCCATGAATCAGAAGACCTGAGTGCCTGGGTATAAAACTGGCGGAAGGCTGGTAGAACTGAGAGCTGCCTGCCACCCCCTTTGTCAGAGTCACCAGCAGCGACCCCTGGGCACAACTTCAGCTACAGCTGCACTGCTCATTAAGAAACAAACTCGTGGGATGGCTCATACCCACTGCTTTATGCCTTTCCCATTGCAAACACCAGCAATCCAGTATTCAATTACCTTGACTTCACTGGGATCTCTGCTTGAAAGAAATAATACAATTAATGCTGGGGTTGTAAAATATATACTCTGTGGACTCAGCTGTTCACAAAGTCTGAGCAAAAGAGATTTCTTCAGATAGGAATCTGTGAAATATTGGTAAAAAGTTCACTGAGTTTCTTTCACTCCTCAGATTTATTCAACTAATAATTTTATTCAGCAGATTGATTTGACTATAAGCCTGTGTTGTTTAAGAGCAGCTGGGACAATAAATCACGTTGTGTATAAGAGTTACTGTTCCCTACTTTAGAGGAGAATACAAACAAGGCCTGTCCTAGAAAACAGCACACAGACACTATACCAGATGACGTGGTAGTTAAACTGTTGCAGAAAAACGAGCCTGGAAGAAATAATGTATACATCGATAATCAAATTTGATTTGATTTGAGTACATACATACATACAGAAATTGCTGTGGTTCTGAGGCTTCTTTTCTCCTGCTTTCTTTACTACAGCAAATATTTTTCCAGGCTTGTTTTGATGCATTTTTTATAGTGTTATTTCATTCCTGGAACCAGAGGAAAAACGAATGAGGAGCAAATTTCCAGCACTGCTGCAACTGAGAGTTTCACCTTGATGGTGAAAAGCAGTTGGATCCAAGCTCGGACAGAGACCAGCAAGAGGTCTAACAGGTGCTCAGCCACAGTATTTGTAAACCTCCTTTCCTTCAGCCCAAAAACCACATTGAATTTGTCCTGAATGTAATTTAAACCATAAACAAATGTAATAAATACTAGAACATTGCTATTTTCCCATTATTCAATTGGTTCTGATAGTTCAAGGTAAACCATTATATTCATTAGAATTTTCTGTGATTATTACTAACAGTAGTCATAGTCATAACAACAGTTTGGGTATCTTTTAAATACCCAAGGATCAAGTCTCAGTTGACAAACCTTCTTAAAATGTCCTGTCGTTTTCTCTGGTGGAGGCAGGCAGCAGCGGCAGAGCAGATCAGTGCAGGCTGGCATGCTGCCCAGCCCCAGGGCCAGACATCCTGCTAGCGCTCATACTGTCCTCCTGGCACTTCCCCTGCCAGCCTTCGGAGCAGAAACTTGCATCTGATTGCATTCAAAGGCAGATTGTCTTTGCTGCTTGGCCCCAGTCCCTGCAGCGGCAGAATATCCTAATTACTTTTGCAGACACAGAGCAGCGCTATTTTGCCATCACGGCAGGCCTGATGTCAGACTGTCTGAGGGGCAGTGCATAGGTTAAATAAGGCTACTGTGCATGCCATTTTCCTTTCTCATCCAGGAGTAACAGTGAACCTTCGCAGTCTCATCCTCCCCGAAAGCTCAGTGGCCCTTTCACTGGTGGCAAATTCCTCAACAGCAGTCTCATCGGGATCAAACAGAAACAGAGCTTTCTGGGCTCAGAGAAAAATAAAGACCAAAGCCCTGCCAAATGATGTGTCTGGTGCGGTTCCTCTCCAAATCCCCATGGGAATAGGATGGGAAATCAAGCGACTGTTTTTGCACTGTTACTCTATCCTCCATAACTATAAAATCCTACAGATAGGATGCTCTTTTAGAGACATATATGGGAAGCAAAAAGCAGGAAAAGCAAATTTAATTTCCTTTGTAAAAGTGAAAGTCTATAAACAGGATTTGTCTCACTATTTTTGCTTCCAATGCATTTAACTACTAATTTAAAAAAAAATCCCATCCAAGCTATGCTTAAATCAGCCACTTATTTCCAGTAACCCAGTCCAGCAGGATGCAGCTCTGGAGAGCAGAGTCCCCTGGCTGAGGACAGCACCAGCCCCTGGTGTGCAGCTCTGGGAGAGCCACCTCCAGCCCTGCCTGCCTGCAGGCAGCAGTTGTCACAGGCTCTACCCAGAGCCAACATCAAGAGGCTTGGCAGAGGCTTGTATGTCAAGTTACAGAGAAAGCGAAGGAGCTCCCACCTGCTGGCCCTGCTCAAAAGGCAGACCTGTCACTCAGAGGACTCTGAAAGGGGCCAGGTTGTTGTTTCCATTGACTGGAATCAGCCTAGCATTGGTTTCTTACCGATGGCACAGACTGTAAATGGCACTGGCTCTCAGGCAGGTCAGTCTGTCCACCCCTCATCAGATATGAACTGGATACACATTAGGATCAAGTCCAGAGGGGGTCTTCTGTGCTCTGAGCCTCACAGGATCCAAGTTTGAGACTGGCTTCAGTTCAACACACAATGCATAAGGTGAGCTGTGCACCTCAGGACAGGAGCTTCAAGAAAAATCCAGCACTGAGTAGGAAACAAATCTCACCAGTGTTTTCAGGACAGGGCCTTCTGCTCTTGCCCCATTGATTCTGGTACTGCACCTTGATTTTTCAGATTTTCCCCCATCCACTCAGGGGTTATAACCTTGAAGACAGGAACCTCAATATTTCTTTAAAAAAGGAGAAACAGGTCACTTGCTCACTCCCTTTACCTCTGCTTCCTTATTCCTACCCCTTTCCAGAGATGGAAGAATTTAAACCCAGTTATCTTCTCTGCTCCCCTCCCATCACGCTGTCCTCCCGCTGAGGATAGGATGCTCATGAAAGAAGGGCTGAGGTGTTGTCTTGCCAGCATTATTCTCAGACATGTGGAGCATCCGCAACTCTGAAGGCCTCCAACTGCATTAATGAACAGCCATGGGATGTGGTGAGGACAATATACCAGTGACAGTCTGCTTTAAAATCACTGTTCCACTGCCCAGACCTGTCAGTTGCATTAGGTAGCACTCTGGGACACTGCGGGGTTGGCTCCGGGTAGGTGACACTGGCTGGTTGTGTTGAGCAGTCAGAAGAGCTGCACTTTCTGCTCGTTTCCGGACAGGTGTGTGCCTGCCTTCTGATCTTTGGTTTTGAAGTCGGGGTGTCTGTTTCAGCATCCCAGTCGCCAGGTGAAGGTCAGAAACTGCTGTAACAAAGTTTGCTTTTCTCCACTTACCAGATGGCTAAAGGATTGCATTGGCGGGGGGGGGGGGGGGGGGGGGGGGGGAGAGAGAGGCAGGAGGGATGTGAACTCTGCAACTGTCTTTGCAGCCTGTGTCAGCTGGAAATGAGATGACAGTGCAGTGCTCTGGACAGGGCAATGGTTCAGCTCTGTTTGGAGGCTGCAGCTAATCAACTCAGACTCCCACTTCTGATGAGGCATTTCCCTTCATGAAGATAACCAAATGTGGGCTCTTCACAGACATGCACTGCCAACAGGCTATCTGCCAGACTGGGTTTTTAAAACCAGTCTTAGGAAGCAGGCCTCTCCTAAGAGATGTCCTCTTTTCCCCGTGGCAGCTGGTCAGAGCTGCTTTAGCAATGTGCTTACTGCTGAGTCCCACTGTTGTAGGAGCAGGAGCACAGCAGGAATTCTCTATGAGGGCTCAATATCTTGGAAAATATTTCCCCCCCCAAGCCACATGCAGTCATTAGTCTCTGAGAGAGAATTGTATTCCTCGCCTGCGAGGAGGTGGGTGGGGAACTAAGGGACATAAAACTCTACAGATGGCAGAAGAGTGAACTCATTTCCTTCCTTCTGATCTAGCTGTGTTTTGGGGCTGTGCTCAAGGAAATGCAAAGTGAATGTTTTAATACACTTCAAAGTCTGCCAAAGGTGCCAGAGCATTGGGAGCACTTTCTATTATGAGTATCTATCTATCTATATATATAGAGATATATATATAAAGTCATACACAAAAATAAAGGAGAAGCAGGTTCTCAAGACTTTTGAAAAATAGGTGTCTACCCTTGCTGCTACTGTGATCAGCAAAAACAACCTGCTTCTGAATCCCCAGGTGAGAAAGTGCATCTCTGATTTGTGCCTATGGGCTTTATAGAATGAAACTCTAGGGAGACATTTTTTACCCAGGAACAGTAAAACATATCCTCAGTTTGAACTGTCTTCCCAACACCAATTTCATTAGAGGCACAGGATGGGAATTTTTGGAAGTAAGAACTGTTGTTAGGGAGCAGGAGTGGTAGGGGTGTGGTTATTGAGGTGAAACATTGGTTTAGCTGTGAGAGGAAAGCAGTATGATGACTGACATGAAACTTTTAAGAACAGGTTAGACAAACATCTGTCAAGCATGACAAGTTGTCATAGAAGCAGTAGAAATAATGATCAGCTAAAGTTCCTAGCAGCTCTGTTTTCTATTATTTCTGGGATGCTCTGTGATTCTTTGGTCAAGCATATAGCACACTTTTTAATTACGACTTTGGCAAATCTAGACATAACCAATAAAACAGTTAGGGCTGTAATATTAGAGCTGTTTGTGTAGCAATTGGCTAGAGTAGGGCTGGGAAGATGTGTGTGTAAGGGAAATATGTGATATGCCGGGTGGTCTTCGCTCATCCTCCAGAAATGCCCTATGTTCCTAAATTGTTGACTATCTCTATCAATTAGATTTATTTGAAACAGTTTTAAAAGCATAAAGCATTATGTCAATGGAAAAAGCTACTAGAGGTCTGTTGGAATCTTTCCATTTATGCCTCATCCATAAAAATTATATCAGACTAAGAAAAAGGAAAATGAGCCAAACAAAAAGGCATGCACAACAGGTGAAGAACAATCAGGGCAGCACACTACTGATTCGCTCTATCAGTTACAGGACACACTGCAACTTTACAACTGCGGTGTGCCCTAAACGTCTGTCCTTGCTGACCTCGGACCTCAGAGGTGAATGGTACTGTCAAAGGATCCTGATGGAAAATGCCTTTCCTTTTTATTTCCATGGGGCTCCTATCCACCTGCCTTCATTGCTTACATCTCCCACAGCGCAGTCGTGGGCAATGGTATTTCAGGTGGCATCACCGAATGACTCCAAGCTACCTGAACTATTCTGGAGCTCATTTATTACCTCACTGTTATATCTAAAGTGTAGTTGATGTAGTCTCCATGTTACAAGAGTGTGTCTGCCTCTGAGCCACTTTCACTAGCAGGCACGCTCCCATGTTCCCAAGGGCAACTGTCCCACAGAAAGTGTGCTGCACTGCACTCACCCTATGATGGCATTTAGCTGATGAGATGGGATAAAATGACATCCTAAGACAAGACTCACTTCTGGTTGGAAAACAAACAAAAAAAAGTGATCATGACGAATAGCATCGTTTAATTGTTCAGAAAAAAACTAAGCATTGAAGACCCATAAAAAAGCCAGTAAAACACATACCATTGGTCATGTTCTCTTCTTGGAGTTGTCTTTTCTGGCTGTTTTCTGCAGCCCAGCCCATAAGCATAAATGATAAATTTAGGCTGGATGTTAGGAGGTTTCTAACAAGCAGAACAATGTGGATGCAAATAAGATTCCCAGCACAGGAACTAAATGGAGTAGGGGACAGCAAATGAAGCGGGCTCCCAGGCTGTTCTTGGAGGAGTCCAGTCAGCTGCCAGAAGGAATTACCTAATGCAGCTGGCCTCAGGTCAATGATCTGGAGACCCTCCTCCAGGGCTGTGTCCCCAGCACCCTTTTGGTCTCAACACAATCACAGAGACACCTCCCGCTGCTGCAAGCCTCCACGTGCCCATCCCCAAGCAGACATGAACCAGGCTGTCACGTTCTCCCACCCCAGTCAAAGGCAGCAGAAGCTACAATAATTTGACCCTGCTGGAAATCTGGCCTTTAAGTCACCTCTGTGACTTAAACTGCTCTAGAAGCCAGCAGGTGCAATGGTTTTCACCCCTTTGTCCCTCAGAAGTTAATTGTTCTGATTATGTCTTCCTTAAAATGGACTAACACTTATTCTCATGGGGTCTCCAGGCTGATTAGTGTTAAAAAAACCCCATTGCATAGCTGTCAGGTATTAGAATAAATGGTGTGAACAGTAGAACAGCGTGTGCTTGGAAAAAAAGAGGCATCCAGGAGCCTTTTCTAGTTGTCAATTATGCAATTTAGCAGGGGACGCTGGTGACAGCACAGTAATCATTTGGCCTTCTTCATTAAAAAGAAAACAAACCCACCATTACAGCTGGACAAGGAGAAAAAAAAAAAAAAAAAAAAGAGAGAGATTTATACTGTCTGTACTTTCCAAAGTCTTTAAATCTGAAGAGAATAGACTGAGATCAATTGCTGTAGATAAAAGAAGGGAAATGGAGAAATATTACAGATGTCTACTACAAAACGCTAAGGCTTGCATTGCCTTCAACACAGATGGCAAAAAAAATGAGGAAGACAAAAGCTCTATCTGAAAGAACCTAGAGAAAATAAGAACAATGGTCATCAAAGCACTGGTTACCCATTGTTATTTGTTCAAAGTCTGTCATATTTCCAGAGTAGCAAAATGAGTTACAGAGAACAACAACAAAAAAAAAGTGCAGTGAAAGATATAAACAATGATATGCTTTCCAATTATGTTCTAAAGACAGTTAGAAAATCCACACAATGGAACTGAAAGGAAAGAAAGAGAAGAGGAGAGAATATGAACTGCTGAGAGTATGCCAACATATTAGTCATCCCTTGAGTCTACCCTGAAAGGTTAGTGTTATTTTTAAGAACATATTCCTTTAAGGAAAAGAATAATTTCCTAGCAGAGGTAATTTCTGGATGTTCATAAACTCTCTCAAGGGAATCAGAAGCCCCAGCAATGAAGTCAACAAAAAGTAGGCAGAGGAAGAGGAGGAAGAAATCTGTACAGGAGTCCTCAGGGCCTCAAGAGTGACCTGCTACTGGAAGGAAGAGATACAGAAAAGCCTGGCAGAGAGCAGCTGTTGAGTAGGTAAAGACCTGGTGGGAAAACAACTACAAGGCAAGGGAGTGGAAAACAGATATGTGCTTCCTAGAGATCACCTCAGGTTAGACAGCAGTAGAGGAGGCTGACTCACTCTTGTTTATTTTAGGTTTGCTTAATTTGAACTATATGAGATTTTCATGGGGGTGAAGAAGGCAGGCCAAAATTCTGTCACCTACACTTTGGTCACCTATACAGAATTTATGAATCTCCAGTGTTGAAAAAATTTCAGGGTATCTCTAGCAACACTTAATGAACTAAGGGCTGTTACAGAGACAAATGAGTCACTTCTTCTGGTTCCCTACCAGGCTCCCAGGCCAGCATTTTCTCCAGGCAGCCTCAAGTTGCACTGGAACATGACCAGTTCAGTGAAGAAAACATCACTGACTTTGCAAGTTGAAAACACCATTTTTTTCCTGTTTTAATTTACTAAAAGACTGTGTGTTTCATTGTTCCGGAATTGTAAGTGGCAGCATGTTACACAGAAGACAAAGGAAATCATTGTTAATGAGCTAGGTGACAGGTCTTATCAATTGCTAAAAGGAAATAAGACTGTGAATGGAGCTCATCAGTCTGAATAAACACTATGCCAGCTCCTCATCTAGAAGCCATCTAGAAGTTACAGATTTCTGGGCACTCCTAAGTCCCTCTGATATGCCTGGGAGTTAAAGCTGCTCAGCATCTCTGGACAAATCTCCAAGTACCATGACAATTTCATCCATTGTCATCTGGAGAACACATCACTGTTCTCTCTGAATAGCAAAGCCTGATACTCACTGGGATCACTTAATGTGTCAAACAAGTTTTATTGCTAGGCATTCTTTTAAATTAGAAAAAAGTAACAGACTCAGTCATTCGATATGCTATGAGGTAAAGAAGCTGTTTTTCAAGGTTAGTGATGACACTTCATAGGAGTTCAGGAAGGAAGAAAAAAATCCTATAATATTAGTCTATAAATTCACTTTATCAGTTCTAAATAATGGATCATTGCTATAATCAATAGACATAAGCGACTCCTGAAACAAAGTCATTTATTGCAAGACTTGCAAAGAACTTTTTCTATTGTGTTCAAGTTTTTTTTGCTGTCTGCCTTTTCAATAAATAACCTTCCCTCAGTCTGTTTTTCAGTCTATAGACAGCTGAAAGGAGGGACTATTTTAGCAGACAGTGTGCATAGTGCCAAGCCCATTTTCAGCATAGTTTGAGTATATTCATTTTGTGGGAATCAGTGAGAAGATCTTCTTTGTGCAAGGAAATACAGTTTGGATCTCCACTGCTTTAGCTTAATCCATAGGATCAGTCCTGAAATGTGATCCACATGATTCCTAGCATAGATGGAAACATTTTGTTGTGCAGGGGTTAGAAGCTTTAACACTATGTCATTCACACTCTTTAGAAGTCAGATCATGATGTTATGAGAAATTGATAAAACCAGAGAATTTAAACCAATTTCTATGTACAGTTCATCACCAGTCTGACTGGTGCAGCCAATTGATAGCAATGTATTAATTGGCTAATATTAAAGATGTTCTTCACTGTTTTATGAGTTTGGAGCCATGAAACTGGAATTTTAAGAACTGATAAACACATATTAGGCCAAAACTAGCTGTTTCTCCTTGGCAGGTTTTGAGCTTGGGGTTTTGTTTTTCACTAGCTGTTTCTTCTGAAGCAACTGTCTCAATATTGCCTCTCCCCAGAATCCAAAGCTTTGTTTTAATTTGAATGCTACTTCTTCCAGTCTTCTTTGGTGCGAGGCTTGATTTCTTTGAGGTTTATTAAAAAAAAAAAAAATGTGTTACCATAAGGTATGACTTTTAGCTTAATAGGTTTTTTCATCCAGAGCTCAGAAATTTAAATAACCTTTGGGGGGGAAGAGTTTCTGTAATCTTGTTGGAATTTCTGGTTTAAATAAAATCAATCCATAAAACGATAACAGCAGCTGAATATTTATGTATTTATTTAAAGATGCAGATTTCATGTGATGTAGGTCTTAAAACTCAGTCTTTTACATAACAGGTGTGTTTAAGGCTCCATCATATCAGATGTTGTCTAATCCATAACAAGAGAAATAGACACTACCATAAATAGACTCTTCTAGAGTCTTCTTTTCTGTGAATCTTCTAGAGTTTTCTACGAGAAAAACAGTATCTTTTTCAATACTATCAGAAGTGCTCAGGGAAGTACAAATACCCCCTCACTCCCTGCCAAGTTTCTGAAATATCAAAGACTAAATCATTCTTTGAGTTTAAGGCATTTTTATTAAATGAGGTCAAGAAGATCATTTAATGAAAACTATCACAACTCAGTGAATCTGGAATATTTGAAACCAATCTGAACCTCAGCTCTCTGAAATTTCCAAGCTTCTGCTAGGTGAGTTAGACTTTGTAATTTTTCTACAATTCCAGCAAAGTTTTATGGTCTTCTTCCTAAATTTATGGTGAATTACAACTTTTACAGAATGAAATCATTGCCATAAAGTGCTGAATGATGACACTGCAAAGATATGTAATGTACTCATCATGAAACACTCTCAAAATAGAAATCTTTCGGGAATATCTTGGTTTGAAAATTCACATTCAGCATCAAAACTGAAAACAAGAGAAAGAGAAAACCAGGAAATTCTGAGAAATTTCTGCAGATATCTCCTGGAATTATATCAACATGATCAATACTCCTTCTTTTATCCCAATTCACTGGCAATAATAAATCTCAGGCCAAAACAGCCATCTGAGCTATCTTGAACTCCTGAAACTAGGCACTCAGGAGGCCCTTGTGCTTACACCTCAGTTGGACAGGTAAAACATGCCTTCTGAATACATATGTCTAGGAATCTGCATCCACTCCTTGCTTTCTGTTGTTTCAAAATTCAACTCTTGCCAACAAATGCTCAGCTTTTGTAACACCCTCTGATAGACCTCCGGGCTTGTGAAAAATTACAAAATTATTGCAGCACTAAATGTTTTTCAAAAATATTGTCTGGTAGTTCCAGATGTTCATACACATCACATACCACATACAGAGCAGTAGCTATAGCATTCTGAAGTACAGCCAGATGAGCACATACCTTTTTTACCAATGCAAGAATGTATGTTAACCTTCACTTAGACCCAAACATTTCCCAGTACAGCTGGCTGATAAAGATTTTCCCAGTTCTAAAATACCTTGCTTCCTAAGCCCTTGCAATGAAGTCAATCTCTTGGAGGCATAAAACTGTTGGCTTTATTACAGTACTCGGCAGCATGTGTGCCTGAGATGGAGTAGCTCTCTGGAGATAACTCTGAACTGAGCTGCTTTATCATCTCTCCCCAAGCTGCAAAAAGTCAAGTATTAAACAACTGGAGAAATTGTACAGTTCTGATATTTCCAAATTTCAGGACAGAAACTCGGAAACTTTAATGAAGTTCAGGTTTGATTCAAATTTTCCAATATTATTAAACCTGGAATGATCCCTCTCTCCTCACCACCCCCATCATTCTTCTGGATCTCCTCCATTTCTGAATCACCTTCTTCATGGCAATACAGTTCCAGAATACCATGGTCATCCTTTCTATTTATGAAGACAGTATTTGCTGAACAGGAGACAAAGCCAGCAATTTTAGGGTGCTTTTAATTTCTTTCATTTCTCGGTTTCTTGTGTGATTTTTCCACTCACCAGTTCTGCATACAGAGCTGGAGCAGCAGTCATCCAAAACGGAGAAAAGCTAATGAGGGGAGTGTCACTTCTATTTAATTAACTTTTTCTTTTAAAAAGTACAATCATATCTGCAGAGCTTTGACATTCAACTACATTAAAAACCTACTGTTTTCCATGGAGAAAATTGAATGCAATGATGAAATTTCTCTTATGGGTAGCATTTCTTTAATCCATTTTAATGATATTTCCAGAATAACTATTTAGTTACATGGGAGAGTAATAAAAACAAAGCAAAGCAATTTTTTTAAACATTTAAACGAAGCAGTAATCTATCACCCCCAAATGTGCACTCACATCAAAAGTTTATAGCTGAACTAAAACCCCATCACAGTTCTTCCTCTGACCCTTAAAACCCATCATGACACCACTAAGGATCCTAATCAAAGCAGTGTTAATGATCTTTGTACGCCTTTAAACTACCAAACATGCAAAGCAGCACAGTTAAAGTAAGTTTGTAGTTTTTGATGCTTTGTAGATTTAATTGAGTTTCAAAGAGAATACGTGAGGATCTGGTCCAGAATTTTGTCTACACCTGGGCTCTACCACACACATACTATGACTCAAAATTGATCTATCTGCTGCTTTGTAGTTGTCTCACTATTTCCTCATGTTCCTTCATCTGTCCACATCCTTCTGTGTCCTCTGTGTCTCCTGTGTTGATAGTGAATCTTCTGGAGTAGGGACCATATTTTTCCTCCATGACTGTGAAATGCTTAGCATAGGTGGGTCAGGACCACTGGGAGTGACTCTTTAGCTGTCCCAGCCACAATACAGTCAGTGACAATTGCACGTGCACCAAGTCCTGACCTACCTGAGCAGGCTGAAGTGACAACTGCTCCTCCATCACAGCTTTTGAAATTGGATATTGTGTGTGCATTCCTGAAGTTTCACATACACCAGGAAAAAGAACATGAATCGGCTGTTTAATGATCTGACTAGAACAATTTTGGCTGACAATTTTTTAATTAAGTTACACTCAGCTGAGGCTGGACGCCATATTCCATTATTTTAGCACCTTAATTGATCAGAAGTAGAATCTCATTTCAGAAAATCTGTTTAGGAAATTAGTGTATCATTTACAGTCAGCTACAGGAGATTTTTCAAAATGGGAATTTGCTGCTCATGGCTGCTGGGGACTAAACTGCTTCTTGAGCTTTTGAAAAATCCTCTCTTTGTTTGCAAAATCTTTTAATGAATGTATCCGAAATACTTAATCTGATATGCTTTTATAAAATCAGCTATAAATTCTTTCTATAGTTACATTTAAAAGAAAATCCTCTTTAAAAAATCTTTGGGTACTGAATTCCACTTTCTTTCTTTAATTAGGGGATCTAATTTTGTATCAGGAGTCTACACAAGACTTCCTGAAATACTTGTAAATCATCTGGAAGCTTGAGCGGAAACTTCGTAAATTCCTGTGGCTTTCAGACTCTTAATAGGAAGGTTTGGGCATAGGATCCAGTGAACACAGACAGCAGCTAATGTTAATTTTCTGTAAACTAGTGGCATTTCCCAAGTAAACTAAAAACCTGGGATTTTCAATCACAAAATGTAAGCAAACCTCTTCTGCTTGACTATCAGCATCTATCATAAAACATGATGGCATATAAGCTTTATATGCTCTGCTGTAAGTAATAAAAAGGAAAAAAATCGAACAGCGTAGTCATTTGATCCTTCTACCTCCTTTATTTTCTTTGTTTAACTCCATTTATGGAACAAATTGCACAAAACCTGACTGTTCTAATAAAACCAGATAAAATCCAATACAGCATGCTGAAGAGTAGAACTAAAGTTACACTGGGCTGTTTGTTGGCATCAGGAGAAAGAGGATTAACAAAGCCTTTTGTCACCTGGTTCTGAGACCCTGCCAGATTCACTCACTAGGCATTACCCAAATTATGCCAATCCTGTATGTGCAGGTTTTTTCATTCTGACTATTGGCAATGTTTTTTTCCAATGTGAACCTACCAGTACACTCTTATAATTGTAGTTAGGTCACTGGACAGCTCATTTTCAAAGGAGCAGATCACTTACAGCTCCCTGGGACTCCAGGGTTTTCAGAACTGAAATTCATCTCCATTTCTGATTCTGAAATATTCAACATAAGTACTTGAAGATGGCCTAAAAACTCAAAATATGTGCAGCTCGTGGCTGAGCATTACATCTGCACATTCAGAAGGTGCCTCAGCTGAGACTCATTGGTGGCCCCCAAAGAAAATTCGATGCCTGGCTCTCTCTGTGCTCCAAGTGCTCCAAGGCATGCACCAATTTGTGCTAATGTTTAGAATATTGCTCTCAGCAAGAAATAATAATTTTTTTAAAAGTTCATAGAATATTGGAATGGTTTGAGTTGGAAGGGACCTTAAATATCACCTAGTTCCAACCCCCTGCCATGGGCAGGGACACCTCCCACTAGCCCAGGTTGCTCAAAGCCCCGTCCAACCTGGCCTTGAACACTGCCATGGAGGGGGCAGCCACAGCTTCTCTGGGAAACCTGTGCCAGTGTCTCGCCACCCTCACAGGAAAGAATTGCTTCCTTACATCTAATCTAAACCTACTCTCTTCCGGTTTAAAAACTGTTACCCCTCGTCCTATCACTACACTCCCTGATAAGGAGTCCCTCCCCATCTTTCCTGCAGGCCCCCTTTAAGTACTGGAAGGCTGCTATAAGGTCTCCCAAGAGCCTTCTCTTCTCTAGACTAAACAAGCCCAACTCTCTCAGCCTGTCTTCATGGGGAGCTGCTCTAGCCCTCTGACCATCTTCATGGCCTCCTTTGGACCCACTTGAGCAGGTCCGTGTCCTTCTTATGTTGGACCCCCCAGATCTGGACAGTACTCCACGTGGGTCTCATGAGAGCAGAGTAGAGTGGGAGAATCACCTCCCTTGACCTGCTGGCCACACTTCTTTTGATGCAGCCCAGGATACAGTTGGCTTTCTGGGCTGCGAGCACACATTGCTGGCTCATATTCAGTTTCCCATCCACTGATACCTTCAAGTCTTTCCTTCTCCACAGGGCTGCTCTCAATCCATTTGTCACCCAGCCTGTATTTGTACATGAGATTGCGTTGACCCATGTGAAGGACCTTGCACTTGGCCTTGCTTAACATGAGGTTTGCACAGACCCACCTCTCAAGCCTGTCCAGGTCCCTCTGGATGACATCCCTTCCCTTCAGCATGTCAAATGCACCACACAGCTTGGTGTCATCGGCAAACTTGCTGAGGGTGTACTCAATCCCACTGTCTGTGTCTCCAACAAAGATGTTAAACAGCACTGGTCCAGTTACCAACCCCTGAGGAACAGCACTCATCACTGGTCTCCACATGGACACAGAACCATTGACAACAACTCTTTGAGTGTGACCATCCAGCCAATTTCCTATCCAGCAAGTGGTCCATCTGTCAAATTCATCTCTCTCCAATTTAAAGAGTGTTGTGTGGGACAGTGTCAGATGTTTTGCACAAGTCCAGGTAAATGACATCAGTTGCTCTTCCCTTATCTATCAACACTGTAATCCCATTGTAGAAGGCCACCAAATTTTTCAGGCATGATTTGCCCTTAGTGAAGCCATGTTGGCTGTCACCAATCACCTCCTTATTTTCCATGTGCCATTTCATAGTTTCCAGGATGATGTGTTCCATGATCTTTCTGGGCACAGTGGTGAGACTGACTGGCCTGTAGTTCCCTGGTTCTTCCTTTTTTCTGTTTTTAAAAATGGGGGTTATGTTTCCCCTTTTCCAGTCCACAGGAACTTCACCAGACTTCCATAACTTTTCAAGTACTATGGATAGTGGTTTAGCCACTTCATCCACCAGTTCCCTCAGGATGTATCTCATCAGGCCACATGGACTTGTGCACCTTCAGGTTCTTGAACCTGATCTTCTTTTATGGTGAGTGATTCTTCATTCTCCCAGTTCCTGCCTTTGCCTTCTGCATCTTGGGTGGTGTGGCTGGAGCACTTGCTGGTAAAGTCTGAGACAAAAAAGTAGGTGAGTACCTCAGCCTTCCCCTGAGTAACCAGGTCTCCCATTTCCTTCCAGAGACAATTTCCCTAATCTTATCACCAACATACCTATAAAAGCTTTTCTTCTTGCCCTTGATGTCCCTGGCGAGATTTAATTCTATGAGGGCTTTGGCCTTCCTAACCTGATCCCTGGCTGCTCAGACAGTTTCTATGTATTCCTCCCAGACTATCTGTCCTGCTTCTGCCCTCTGTTGGCTTCTTTTTCAATAACACAGTTAACACAGCAGTTGATTTTCAAAATGGATGCAAACAATTTTTTCCCAGATGGTAAATGGCCCAAGGGCAGCTATTCTGGTATTTGCTTTGGCCCAGCATTGTGGCTTCTTTCATGGGCATCTGCACCCCAGAAGAATGGAAATACAGAAAGTATCTGAACAGTGTTGATACTTCATCAACACTCATTTGGAGAAGTTGAGTTGAACTCCTGCCAGGATATAAGACCTACATCACTGGGGATTTTACAGATTTGGGAGGATTTCAAATTTAAAGTGTTTATATATGCAGCTGCAAGCTGTAGAACAGAAAATAACAAACTGCTGTGCTTCTATCCAAGCCATACACATGTGGATATGCAAAATAAGTAACTTGCAGAGGTCAAAAATCTCTCCCTACAGTTATCACTGCTCCCACATAATCCTGCATGTTGGATTTGGTTGATTTCTGCTTGATAAATTTGTGCTACCAGCTACATTCTCTGTCATTCTCTCAGTCACTTGAAATCGTGACTAGTAGCTCTACCAAGCAGTGTTGCTGAGCAGACAGGATAGACTTCTTTCTGTAAATGTTAATGGGATTTTTTTAAAAGATGCAAATCAGCGCCAAAGAATTTTTCAAGAGTGAAAACTTTAAAGATGTCAGGGCATCTCTATATCCTTGCTCATTCTCACTCCAAGTTGCCTTTGTGGAGGTAGTGAGTATTCTCACCAGGAAAAGATAAATTCCCTGTTTGTTTTATTACCCATGTCATCAACCTCCATCTTGCAATTGTGCTGTCCTCCCAAGGAACAGGGGTTGTTTCTGTTTTGAATAATCAGGCCAATGGTTGTCAGCTGTCATTGCCAACAGCCATGTCCAGCAGCCAGTGTCTCCTGCCTAGATTGATGCCCAACAGTAGTTTGCTGAAGAGTTTACCCCTTCAAGGTTCAATCCTCAACACAGTCTTTCCAGAAGAAGCAGTGTGTTGATAAATAGGAAAGAATCACTCATTATACTGGGATTTCCAGCACACCAGTGAATGTATTAGACATGATAGATATTTAGTCACTAAAATAAGAAGCCTTTTTCCCCCACCACCTTGGTGCCAGGGAACAGCAAGAGCAGGGCTACTCACCAAGAAAGTTCATGAGGACCCCTAAGCCTACACCCTACACCCTAGAAGGGCCCTGACTCTTGGGGTCTTGTGTAGTCCTGAACTCCTAAGGCCCTTGCACAGCCAGTCACAGCACTTAAAACGTGGCAAAACTGTAAGTACAGCAAGAAATATAATAGGAAGCATTGGGACCGTGACAGCCTCATCTATAGATGTAATTTAAAGGTACTAGGTATAGAGCTGTGCTTCTGCCTAACAGCCTGCCTCCAGCACACACTTAATTCAGTGATAAATAGTTCATTTGTTCAACATCTGTTTGGACAAGTTTCATGGAAAAGTGTAACTAAAAATCACAAGTGTTCTTTTTATCTTGATTATCACAATCTTGCTTTCTGTGAGTGTTATTTTGTGCCCAAGGTATATTCAGTATCATTTTTCTGGTTTTGTAACCTCTAGCATTTTGATTTCATCCTTGGGGAAGGAAATGATGAAGAAGTAGGAAAGTTCAGCAGAAATACGATATGGAGGACAAAGCTTGGCACAGAATCATAGCAACTAATGAAAATACTCTCTGGGTAGCTTGCTCATACTCTGTAAAGCTGAATCTGCACACTATAGTCTAACAACACAGCTGCAACCAGCATAGTCACAAATTCATCATTTAAATCTATTTATAATAATGAGGAGCTGGGCTTTGAAACCTATAAAACCTATTATATGATTCAGTCTCACCTTATGAACAGCCTGGGAGAAGGGTACCTGGTATATGTACTCAGATCTGTAGTTAGGTTGCCTGCCCACATTTGTTATGCATCGACAACCCTTGACAGACTCAGAAATTCAGATCACTTTATCTGATACTTCTTATAGGATGCCTGATCCTATACTTTCCAATGAAGCGTTTTCAAGAGTGACTGTTTCATTCTGCAAGTACTCTGAACCCTGTTATAAATCGGAAGTCCAATGTCCTGGTGGTCTCACTGTCCTTTTAAGAATCAACATTGTTTTATGGAGGGAATTATGGTCTAGATTTTCATTTACACCATGTAACCTCACTGTAACTCCAGTGAACTCAAAGCAGTTTCTCTGCACTTACCTTAGCACCAGCAGAAAGTTACACCTTGCACATCTCAGTAGGTCTCTTATAAAAGCTGTCCCATGTGCATCATTGCATCAGAGCTTGCAGACATCAGCTCACAACAAAACAGACCTGGATAGGACATCAGGAGATTACTTACTCCATCTGCATCACCTAGACAGACTTGTACAGACCCAGATCATTACTAGCAGATGTTTGTGTAACTTGCTCTTACAGCATGTCTTGCTGAAGAAGCAGGCTGTCTCCCACAACAGCCTATCCCACAGTTTGTGTGTCCTATTAGGAAGGTTTTCTCTGATGTTTAAACTGAAACTTTCTTTCTGCACTTTCATCACCTGCTTCTAATCTCACCTCTCTAGCCACAGCAAACAAATTATCCTCTTCAGCTTTTCAAGAGTTTTGGATATAGCTGACAGAGAAACATTTTATCCCACACCCCTACCTCCAGGGGCTTCAAGCAACATGAAGTCATTTAACCTTCCCAAGCTGACTGTACTTTCTAGACAACTCTTGTTGTCTGTCCCTGGGAGCTCCACAGCCAGACCACTGGTTTCCTGCCACAGACCTCAAGAAAACACAACCATGTCATTCCCAGTAGCTGAGAAGTGGAAGGGCGTCATGTGTCTCCCAAGTGTACTCTTGTTTATACATCAGACTCTGTTGTTTGCGTTTTCCCACTGCAGCTTGATATTGTTGACTCTTGCTGGGCTTGTTTATGCTAGCATGTCCTGTTCATTGATATCCTTCACAGATCTCCATCACACACACACTGCGTATGACATAGAGCAAGAGATTCATGTTCAGGCCAATAAAACACGTCTTGAATACATATAGGAATGTGTTTTGCAACCTGTAAAGCAGGTTATGTAATGTCAGCCTGAAGAGTCAGTTTTGCTGCTAGTAGCACAGAATAAATACTGATCTATACATTGATCTAGCACCAACAGTCCAACATCAGTATGATTAAAATTTTGCTCCTTCTCCCTCTTTTGCTTTCCTTTCTCCACACAACCAGCTTTCTCTGTGTCCCTCAGACTCACATCCCATTGCCAAAGGTATTTTTTGTGGCTGGTGAGCAGGCACAGGTGCTGGCCACTGCCCTGGATGGGAGACAGCCACTGACCTGGGTGTTGGGGCAAAAGTGTGCAAAGAGCAAGCACTGCTCCATTAAAAAGTCACCTTTACTCACTGCCCCTCTCTTTGTCACCCCATGCCTGCAGCTGCCTGGGCTTGGGGAGCGCAAGGTGGCACTTAGTTTTGCTTGCAGATCACATGACTTGTTTTCAATCACCTCTGAGGAAAAGGACTAGTTACGAACCTTCTGCAAGCCAGATGTGCCCCATAAACTACCAGGTGGAATATGCTAATCTAGAGGGACTTGGGGTTTCAGTTTGTGTTTAAGAGTGTTCCTGCATTTGACCTGATGAGGGAAAGGCTGTGGATGTTGTCTAGCTCGACTTTAGTAAGGCCTTTGACACCATTTCCCACAGCATTCTCCTGGTGAAACTGGCTGCTTGAGGCTTGGATGGGCACAGGCTTCACCGGGTAAAAAACTGTCTGGATGGCCGGGCCCAAAGAGTTGTGGTGAACGGAGTTAAATCCGGTTGGCGGCCGGTCACGAGCGGTGTCCCCCCGGGCTCGGTTTTGGGGCCACTCCTGTTTAACATCTTTATTGATGATCTAGACGAGGGGATCGAGTGCACCCTCAGTCAGTTTGCAAATGACCCCAAGTTGGGTGGGAGTGTTGATCTGCTCGAGGGTAGGGAGGCTCTGCAGAGAGACCTGGACAGGCTGGAGCCATGGGCTGAGGCCAGCTGGAGGAGTTTCCATAAGGCCAAATGCTGGGGGCTGCCCTTGGGCCACAACAACCCCCAGCAGCGCTACAGGCTTGGGGAGGAGTGGCTGCAGAGCTGCCAGTCAGAGAGGGACCTGAGGGTGTTGATTGACAGCCGGCTGAACAGGAGCCAGCAGTGTGCCCAGGTGGCCAAGAAGGCCAATGGCATCCTGGCTTGTGTCAGCAATAGCGTGGCCAGCAGGGACAGGGAAGGGATCTGACCCCTGTACTCGGCACTGGTGAGGCCGCCCCTCAATTCCTGTGTTCAGTTTTGGGCCCCTCACTCCAAAAAGGACATTGAATGACTCGAGCGTGTCCAGAGAAGGGCAACGAAGCTGGTGCAGGCTCTGGAGCACAGGTCGTACGGGGAGCGGCTGAGGGAACTGGGGGTGTTTAGTCTGGAGAAGAGGAGGCTAGGGGAGACCTCATCGCCCTCTACAGCTCCCTGAAAGGAGGTTGCAGAGAGCTGGGGATGAGTCTCTTTAACCAAGTAATAAGCAACAGGACAAGAGGGAATGGCTTCAAGTTGCACCAGGGACGGTTTAGACTGGATATTAGGAAGCATTTCTTTACAGAAGGGGTTGTTAGGTGTTGGAATGGGCTGCCCAGGGCAGTGGTGGAGTCCCCATCCCTGGAGGTGTTTAAGAGTTGGGTCAACATAATGCTGAGGGATATGGTGTAGTTGGGAACTGTCAGTGCTAGGTTATCTGTTGGACTGGATGATCTTCAAGGTCCTTTCCAACATAGATGATTCAGTGATTCTGTGATTCTTTGACCTTGTGCAGCATTATCCCAGTCCCACTTACTGCAAATGTAGAAGAATAAAATTATTAGGAATAAGTGGAAAAAGAATGAAACTAGAGAAGCAGCTGAGGCAGAGATGGATAGGTCACGCTAGGCTTTGTTTTCAATATAATACACTGCTAAATGTCTCATACTGCTTTGGTGAGAGGCACCATTTTGAGATCACACACTTCTTCCTCTCAAAGAATTCACACCTTTTTTCTTTTGGCTTTGCTTCTCTTGTATCATGTAACAAAATTCTTCTAAACTGTGGTTGGTCTCTGTGTATTGGAAAAATGGTGGATGGTGTGAGGGAAGGAACCATGAAAGCTGTAGCATCCCATTTTAAATGGAGCAAGTGGAATATATAGCACCCCTTACAACTGTCTCAATATAATTTCATGGTTTTAAACATTTAAAAAGTTAATATTTTTATTATTCTAACTAAGATCCAATTAAAACAGAGAGGAAGAAACAACAGATCTAAGCAGCATATGAACAACTGAGCAAGGAAAATGATCATGCACAGAAACAAGATGCATTAATCATATTGAGTCTCATCTAACATCCAGCCAACACATTCACCTTTAAATGATCACTGCAGTGATGATGCATAGTTCATTCCTGAAATCAAACTGCAGACTATAAAGGAAAAATCATATGGCACCTTGCTGATACATGCTCTTGCACTGAACTTAGAATACAATGTACAGAGATATCTCTGGCTTAATTAGTTGCCCACTGAGCTACAGTTGGCTGCTATCTTTTTTCTCCATACGAAACCACAGAGCTTTCTCAGTACATTATTTCCACGTGTGCTCATATTACTATCCCTGCCCCTTGATCCAGCATTTTAACAAGCATTCATCTCTAAAAAACATATAAAGAAGTGTCTATTCACTTACCTAAAGTATCCCTCAGCCCAGACCTCCCTTTCCATCAACGTGAGCCAGAAGAATCCCCAGGGAAATCCATACAGTCTTCCTAGTAGGCAGCTGTTGTCAATCAGATCAAGAGACTCCTTTTTTTGTAATTCATTCCTTTTTATTAGCCATATGATTTATCATTCTTTGTTCCAGACATATTAAAATCCTCTCTTGCCTAGGTAGAACCGTCTAAGGCTTCAGTTGATTTCATGACATGAAGACACTGCTAGTGCCAGACAGATGTGTGCTACCACAGCACAGGGAACTGGATATTGATGTCTGAACATGAGCACCACCAACTTGCACTTCCTCTGCAAGTGTTAACAGGTGTCCATGTGTCAGAAAAAAATAAAGGAGTTAATACTTCTGCACTACTTACACATGCATCTGCCTGACACTTCCAGGACTGCTCGTGTAGGAAAAGATGGTATGTTTACACGAGTATTTAACTCAAGCTCTGTTTTTTTTCTGTTATTTGTTTTAGACTTCACCAAAGTCACTTTCCTAGGAACTGGTTCATAGTCTACTCTCTCATCTTCCCAATTTGCTTTATCTAGGGGTAATATCAATATTAAACAAGAAAAGATTAAATATAGTGCTTTGATGGCCAAAATTGATTTAAGATACTGTTCCATGTTACATTTATACAATCCCTCTTTTTCATATTTAATACAAAAATATTTAGAAATTAAACAATTATTAACAAAACTGAAATCCAGATTTTTGTGTAAGTGACTCAGTATGGAGACCACAGTACCAAACATCTTCAATCAGACTCCAAAAATAACTTCTTGTTATATACCACCCTACAAATTTTAAAGAGTCTGAAAATGTAACCGTATATGAATTTCTTCTAATAATAAAGTGTGTTGAATGGCATTGTAATAAACTCAGTGGGTTTCCCTTTTCTTACATGCTTTCATGAATAGTGAATCAATTTTATTGCATTCTCATTGACTGTAATAAAGGTGTTGGCCTAGAAGATACACATCTTGATTTATTAATCTGTTTATATATCAGATGGGAGATTATGGCAGACAGTAGTGCATAAAACTACATAAAATATAAAGTAAAACTACAAAGCAATCCTTATAGTCAGCTTGGAAGGAAACAGTGGTATGGATTTCATAAAAGACTTTAATTGAAGGCAAATGAAGAAAATAAAACAGGATACCAAATGCAACAAACAGAACCTAAAATACAAGACAAAAGCTAAGTGTCAATTGCCAGTAGGAATATAAACACAAAGCAAGTTTTGCATCTAAGAAACCTGTTCTGCTATGAAACTGTTTATTCAAGTGCGTGCTATGGTCTTATGAAAGCAGAGCCAATGATAGATTTCTGGACCCAGATAAGTAAGACCGTCAGGGACACTGAGAAGTCATGTCCATGTCCCAGCCAGGATTTACAACAGCTCCTTCATGAACTCCCACTCTATTGGCCTTTGTTAGTCTCCCAGTGCAGTACAGGCATTTCTAGCTCATTTCTACCTGGCGGCTTAAAACCCCCACTACCAGGCTTTGCACTCTGTCTAGCTACAACAGTTGGATTTCATAGCTTAGGCTTCCATGATATTATTTAGCCTACAAGCTATTTTCAGAAACTTAAGTATTCAAGATCCTTTGACTCTTTTTATTCGTATCTACATTAATTGCTCCTCGCTGCTATTTAAATCTCTTTGCTACTTTTATTGTTATCATAATAACCTCTATGCTAAACTGTTATCATATTAACTTCTGCTGCCTCTTCTGTAGATTAAACCACTGCTTTCTTTAACCCCTTCCTCATACATCTCATCTGTGAGGTCCCTGATCATTTTGGCTGCCACTTCCCAGTTGCTGCTCCTTGTCACAGGAGTACTGGGCCCACACAGGAGCAGCTACTCCAGCTGAGACTGCAACAATGCTGGATGAAGGAAGCACTGCTTTCCAGACAACACTCCTGTTTACACAGCCCAGAATGTTTGCTTCTTTTGCAATAGCTAGGTGTTTGGTGAACGATCCATTTGCATCCTGGCTTTTCTTCAGCAGAACTTCTACCTTGTTAGTCATTCCCCACTCTGCATCTGTGCAGGTCAGCACTGTCTTTCCTGAGCACAGAACTTTGCTCTTACCTCTGTTGAAGTGGAACTGATGTTCTTAGAGCATTTCTGCATTTTGTCAAGGTCAACTTGAATTCTGGTCTGTGCGGTGCTGGAAGTCCCCCCAGTCTATCGCTGCCTGCAAATTTAATAAGGCTCTTTTCTAGTTTTCCAATAGGACCCCAACACACCCCTTGAAATTTTCCCTTCTGGAGCTTCAAAAGATAATCCTTCCTCCGCTGCAACAGACAGTCTATGATTTTAAGGCTTTTAAAACCCAAAAGAGGATGATAAGCAAGTGGCAGCTCCATCCAGAGATCCTCGCACCAGAAGGACTTAGGGATTGTGTTATAGCAGATAACAGCAGAAACACCCCCAGGCCAGTCATGAAACCAGCAGAGGATGCTTCCAAAGAAAGGCATGAAATTTTAGCTGCACAATACTCTTTATTACATCAAATTTATTCCTAATCTCTCACAGTTCAAGGCTATCAACCTCTGATGCATGAGGTTTTATCTTTGCCCAGGTAAGTACCGCTGTACTCGGTCACAGTATGCTTGGAGGTAAAATCAACCCTAGAAATCATGGCTGTGCTAGATCACATTTTTTTTGACACAGAAAATATCTTACCACAAAGGTGGTCTCTATGAAGCAGCTCCATGTCTCACAGGGCACATCTCACTCAGGGGCTGCTCTACCTCTGACGGAGTCCCAGGACTTTCTATGTCATGTTGGAGACTTGGGTCTTTCCCAAAGGGTGCACCCTTTCTTCCCCTTACATGTATAGGTCATCTCTCCCCCAGACTTACTGAGCTTGGTGACTCTTAAAATACTTTCACTAGGAGATCAGTCTTCTTAGGTTCCCTCCATAGCAGAGCACAATAAATAAATAAATAAACTAATAAATAAAACAGGAGATCATTTAGGGGCTCTGACATAGCCTTTTCAGAAACCTTTCTCCTTCCACCAATTATTTAGACAGTATAGGAAGATTTGCCTACTCAGTTACTCCCCTGTCACAGTCCTGTCACCCCTCAGGACTATGCTGTGCTTACTAGGACTGCAGCAACGTGCTAGCAACCACGAGTAAACTCGAAAGGAATCAAAAGGAAAACAAGAAAATAATAATTTGCAGAGCATGCAAAACCTGCAAACAACATCCACCATTTTATATTATTCATCTTCTCCACATTCAGCAGTCAGAGCCTGCTGCAGTTCTCCTAGCCGTTAAAGCTTACCACTCCTCAGTTCCTAATGCACTAATAATGGGGAGAAAGGAGGCAGAAAATGAGCAAGAACAAATGGCAGACATCAGGCATATGTATTGAGCATAAAGGAAAATATTTTTAGAAAACAGAAAAACCATGAAGCCATCTTTAACTTTGGGAAGTGCTTTTCTATTAAAGGAACATCAGCATATGTTGTTATGTGTTAAGGGTAGTTATGTGTATTTATGTGTTAAGGGTAAGAACATACAACTAAAACATATGGCAATAAGATTAAGCAGAGTTTTTATTATCTTCTCATACTGGGCAAAAAAAAAAAAAAAATAAACCCACAAACCTGCAGCTCTTAAAGCAGTTACAGGCACGAAAAAAGCAAGAAACAAAACTGAAACATTCTGTATCTTTTATCATCTGCTGCCATCTGGAAATAGGTGTATTTTCTACAAGGTCTGGGGATTGTTGGGAGAGCTCTAGGTGAGCAAAATAAATGATAGAAAGGGATTTTTTTTCCAAGCTAATAAAGTAATTTTACTTCAGTGGATTCTTAGTCTGTACAACTGAGTTATTTTAAATTCTATCAAAATAAAATATTTCCAAGTTTATACTCCTAGGCTTTACTGTATTTCCCCATAAAAAGATAATATTGGAACATACAGTGAGAGACCCCATTGTAACAAACTTGTACTGATGCAGGAAAAGGCAAGGCTTTACCTAGATGGCAAGAGGCTTGCAATCTCACTAGAAGGGAAGAGACAGCTGCAGATACGCACAGGGAGAGGACACAAGAAACAGTGAGGAGATGCTGGTCATCGCAATAGCTCTCGAGTCCATGGGAGCATTTAAGGCTTGTTAGTGCTCACACACATCATCACATGAAAAATCACAGCAAAGGAGATGTGCAGGAGGGATTTGCAGGTACACTGATCTGACTGGCATGCAGTTAATTTTCTTCATAGTAGCCCATGCGGTGCTGTGCTTCAGATTTGTGACCAAAACAGTGTTGATAACACACTGATGTTTAACCTGTGTCAGGGCCTTTTCCATTCCTCATGCTGTCCTCCAAACAAGCAGGCTGGGGATAAGCAAAAGGTTGAGAGAGGACACAGCTGGGACAGTTAACCCAAACTGACCAAATGGACCAAATATGGTTCCATACCATATAATACCATGCTCAGCAATGAAACTGGAGATACTTTTCAAAGTAATTATTGCTCAGAGACTGGCTGGGCATCGGTCTGCTAGTGGGAGGTGGTCAGTGATTGCCTTCGAATCACTTGCTTTTTCTTTTTTTTCCTGTTTTCCCCTTCCCCCATTAAACCGTCTTTGTCTCGACCCATGCGTTTATCTCTTTGCCCTTCTGATTCTTTCCCCCATCTCACTGGGGGTGGAAGTGAATGAGCAGCTGATGGGTGCTTAGTTGCTGGCTGATATCAACTCACCACAGCAGGAAAGCAGTGATGAAGCTTTATAAGTGCAAATAAGAGCATGCAAAGCATTATGCATGTATCAATCCCTGGGGTATGCCAGCAGTAACTGCTCTTCAGCTGGGCTTTGTGCTGCCAATCACAACCCTTTGAGTCTGGCTGTTCAGCCAGTTTTCAGTCCACCTCAGTGCCAATTCATTTAGCCCATACTCCACCAGTTCATCTATGAGGATGAGAGAAACCCTTGTTAAAGTCCAGATAAACATCCACTGTTTCTCCTCATCCACGCAGCCAATCCCCTCATCACAGAAAGCTATCAGGTTGGTTAAACATGATTTCAGCTTCGTAAATCTGTGCTGACAAGTCCCAAGTGTCCGTTATCCACCCTGAGTTTGAGTTGCTATCTATTTATCTGTGAGAAAGACTGAAAAGCACTTTAATCTTGACAAGCAACAAAAGCTCTGAAGGTTAGATCTGTGAGACATCAGCGCAGGGATGGTTGCTGACCTCATGGACAAAATCACTGACAGGTCAAAGAGGTGAGCAAGGCTGAACAGAACCTCATTTCCAAGCTGAAACAGGCTCGAAGCTCTTTCAAGGGCAAGCAGTGAGAGAATTGTGAGGAGAATTAGGGAAAGGTAGGGTCATGGAGGCCAAACTTCTAAAGCATGAAAAATGACAGTTAAAATAGCCGTTCACCTGAAAAAAAAAAAAAAAAATGTGCACATCAGTTCAGTTAGGGTTTTTATAAAATACTTTGGTATAAAGATTACTTGAAGCTCTCTTATTGCCACTTCAGGTCCATGGAGCAATAAGCTCTTATCTGAAAGGGTTGCTCCCATTCACAGAAAGTACAGTTCCTACAGTTCCTGAGGTTCTCCAGGACCACAGAGGGCTTGCCTCAACTGAGTTCATCACATAATCTTAGGTATACTACTTCTGTTGATGTTAACAGCAAAGCTTCCATTAACTGTATGATGACTAAAATAATATGCTTTTAAGATGTGGTGAGCCCTAGTTAGAAAAGTCCCAGACAACGATCTGTAAGGTCATGGTTAGCAGCCTGACCATAAAAGTCACCACTGAACCACTGCAAATTATGAGCTTTAAAACACAGGTGAGGCAGCCCCTAAGACATGCTGAGGATGGGCAGTGGTCAACACAATTTGGAAACTGCAATCTACTACAAGGTGGCTGTATTGTTGAACAAGCAAACACTAGACATATATTATTAAAAGTCATCTTTAATAGAATTTTAAAATAGCTATTGCAAACTTTATTTGAAGAAAAATATATCAATGACAATTTTCCAAAATCCTGTGAAACAGTCCAGTTCCTTAACATTTGTTTTATTGCTGGAAAAGACAGAAGCAATTTGCATAGCTGGCATGTTAGTTCACCTCTGTTTGCTCAAAACAGCTCATAAAAGCATTTTTTTTTTCTACCATTTCTGATTTGATCACAAGTGGAAACATGTATGATGGTCCTAAAATAGATCAAACTAGGTATCTGACTACATCTCAAGGCAGCCAAGAATTTTAGCTCAAATTGCTTAAGGCCTGGTATGGAAAAAGAAGAGATGCAATAGCCAGTAGAACAGCTAATGTATTGTACATTACATCTGCTTATATGATACTTCGTTTGAGCCAGCGGTTTTTTATATTTTCTTCCTCATATTAGTATCTCACCACACCTAACAATACTGAAAACCACAACAAAATAATCAGTTCATAATGCAACATCATAAGATCTGAGCAAGGCTGATGAAGCTTTTGGGTAACCAAGAAATACAGAAATAAAAGGTATGATTTGAAAGTAAAGAGAAATCTTAACACTGGAGTTCTGGTGACTCAAATGTAACACATAAGCAATTAATGCTCATACACATCTGAAAATATCAAGCTATCCATTAGGAAGAATAATCACTGGATTGATCTAATACAGCACACTCAGACTTTACTGCATAGAATAGCATTAGTGCAATGGTATTTTCAAGTGGCACACAAAAATACAATAAACTGAATAAGAACACTGAAGTTTTGACATATTTTGACATGGGAAAAAGAAGAATCTAATAATAACTCAAAAGACCTGATTACATGACTGCTGTTGTATTTTATGGATAAATTACTAGTATAATAAGAGTAACTAATTTCAAAATCTTCCAATATTTAGAGAACTAAACACATAAATATCGTTTACTGCAAAAAGATTTATGGTAGAAGAAGAAAGGCTACAACAGAAATATTATTGGCCATTAGAATTAAAATTAAATAATCTTTCTTAAGTGTTTGCAATAGATAGAAAAGTTCTGCCATTAGGTACCAGTTGCTTTCCAGATATAATCTTTCCTAAAAACCTAACTGTATATTTTGAAAAACAACATCACACAGTGTTGTTTGTTCAGGCACTTTGTGAAGATCTTGAATGTTTTTAATTGCACACACACTGCACACTGTAGTACACTAGAGCCTATATAATGGCTATGTTTTCTACATATGCTTTCTACAAGAATCCGCTTAAACCAAATCTTATCAATTTTCATACTAAATTCAACAACACATTTGGAGAAATATTGCTAGGATAATATTTTGAAAACTGAATTAAAATTATTTTTGAATCTTAGGTTCTATTTTCAACAGTGACTTTCAAGACAAAAGACAGGTGTGTAACCTTGGACCTTGGCTCTTATGTTTCTCCTCCACCAGTCTGGTCACTTCCCCCTTTTATCATGTGCCGTTGATGTGCAGAAGCCACAGGCTCCTGCTTGTGAAGTAAATGGGAGAATGGCTGTGCCATGTTGGGAACATCGAGCTGGCCCAGCATACAACACTCCGAGGTGCTGTAAACCCAATAAGCAGCACTTGTTCCCTGTTCTGTACAACAGCATTTGGTATAGCAGGTTTCTAGATGACACCCAGAGAGAAATCTGTAGAGAAAACCTCTGCTAAGATCATGGATGACAGCAACGGTAGAATCGGGGGGGGGGGGGAAGAAGATCCCTTAAAACGCATTATGGTTTGTTCTAAACTTGATAATGAACAAATTACTATTTCTTGCTGATTTAACAGCATACTAATGGCCCTGCACAGACCATGTCCATTGGCAGCTAAAAAGGGCACAGGAATTACCAGAGAATACTCAGATATCAAAGAAACGGCAACCACACAGAAATGTTCAGGCAATGCAACATGAAGATTCCATCACAAAATACCTTTTGCTGACTGCTTTTAACACCACTCCTTAAAGCTCCTTGAAGACCCTGTTCCTAAAGATTTTTTGCTAAAAGATTTTGTCCTGGTTTCGGCCAGGATATAGTTAATCTTCCTCAGGCTGAGAGGGAGCACAGCTGGAGGGCCAGGCCTGGACTGGTCACTGAAGTATTCCATATTATGTGATGTTATGCTCAGTATATAAAGGAGGCAGGTGCTTTTGCTTTGCAGCTTCTGCTCGGTGCGGTGGGAAATTTCATGCTGTTGGGATCGCTGCTGGGGGCAGGCTGTGTACTGGTTGTCAGGTGGTGGGAAATCACATTGTGTATTACCTGTTTTGACTTCCTACTGTTACTGTTGCTTTGTTACTATCACTAAACTGGGGTTTTTTATTCAACCTACAAATTCTCCCTTTTTTTTTTGTCCCTCTTCTATTTCAGCAGGGAGGGAGGGAAAAAACAAGCAACCAGCTGCATGGTGACTGGCTACCAGCCAAGTTCAAACCACAATAGTCATTTTGGCACAGAATGTGGGGCCCAAAGGTTAAGATAATGACAGATCAGGTAATATTGTCTAGTGCTTTTGTCCTTTTTATCACCTCATTTGCTGTACTTAGTCCCCATGCTGCTGTTCACCACCCATGAGAGTTGGGTTAAGATTTTGGTTTTGCTGTACTATGTAATGCTGATCTATGACTTGATGCAGTCATTGGTCCTGGGACTATTTACAGCTGTGTTTGAGAATTTCAAGAATATCCTTGAAATGTTGACATTAACATGGTCATCTTACTGCTGGGAGCTAGTGTGTTCCTGCATGTGGTTCAGGCTTTGCTCAGCGTTAAGCAACTATTTAAGAGTATCACCTGGAGATCTACCCCAAGGTTGGAGAATTATGAGTGGCTGCGGGTGTGGAGTAGCATGGGCAAGTACCTATAAGAGTGGGCACCTCCAGTGTATTGGAACTTCACTCCCAAACAGGTGCAGAATCCTGAAGAATTAGTAAAATATTTAGAAAAAGTATGTTGTCACCTGGGTAATTCCAGAGAGGCACAGCTCACTGCAACATGCTGGCGCCTTGCCCCACGCCTACCAAGTGCTATTAAACACTGTTCAACACCCTCAAAATGAAGAGAAGGGCTCTGGATCTGGTAACAAAACAATTGACATTGCAACCACTACAAAGTCCACAACAGAAACTGCAGGACACAGTTTGCTTTTACCTGAAGGGGTGTCCAATACACCTGAAATCCACTACCCCAGGGGTGGAAACACAGCCCCACCATTTCCCGTGAACTGATCTAGACTACATTGGAGCAGCATGAAGCCCTGCAACACTTACAGTACGTTGATAACATCAATATATGGAGTAATATAGCAGAAGAAGTCTTCGAGAAAAGGGAGAAAAAAATGTAAATCCTTCTGAGATCCAGTTTTGCCATAAAGCACGGTAAGGTCAAGGGACCTGCACAAGAGATTCAGTGTTAGGAATAAAACAGCAAGATGGACATTGTCAGATTCCATTGGAGGTGATTAATAAAATAACAGCTATGTTCCTACCGACTAACAAAAAAGAAAACTCAAGGTTTCTTAGGTGTTATGGGTTTCTGGAGACTGCACATTCCAAATTACAGTCAGATTGTCAGCCCTCTCTATCAAGTGACCCAGAAAAATAATTATTTTATATGGGGCCTGGAGCAGCAACAGGCTTTTGAACAAATTAAACAGCAAATAGTTCATGCAGTAGTCCTCAGGCGGCTCGGACAGGACAAGATGTTAAAAATGTGCTCTACGCTGCAGTCGGGGAGAACAGCCCTACCTGGAGTCTCTGGCAGAGAACACCAGGGGAGACTTGGGGTCAACCCCTGGGGTTCTGGAGTTGGGGATACAGAGGATGATCCAAGGACCACCATACTCCAACCAAAGAAGAGTTATTGGCAGCATATGAAGGGGTCCAAGCTGCTTCTGAAGCACAGATCCTCCCGGCACCTCAACTGCCAGTGCTGGGCTGGATGTTCAAAGGGAGTGTCCCCTCTACACACCATGCAACCAATGCCACGTGGAGTAAATGGGTCACATTAATCACACAACGGGCTCGAAATTCCAGCCATCCAGGAGTACTGGAAGTGATCACAAATTGGCCAGAAGGCAAAGATTTTGGAATGGTGCCAGAGGAAGAGGTAACTTGTGCTGAAGAGGCTCCACCATATAATAAACTACTGGATAATGAGAAGCAATATGCCCTGTTTACTGACAGGTCCTGTCACATTGTGGGAAAACATCAAAGGTGGAAGGCAGCTGTGTGGAGCCCCAAACAACAGGTCGCTGAAACTGATGAAGGTGAATATAGTCAGTTAGCAGAGGTGAAAGTCGTCCAGCTGGCTTGACTATCACTGATTGAGAAAAAAGGCCAGTGCTCTACCTCTATACTGACTCATGGATGGTGGCAAATGGGTGGTTACAGCAATGGAAACAGCACAACTGGCAGCACAGAGGCAAACCCATCTGAGCTGCTGAATTATGGCAAGATACTCTGCTTGGGTAGAGAACTTAATTGTAAAACATCATATAGATGCTCATGCACCCAAGTGTTGGGCCAACAGGCGGGTCAGGCTGCCAAGATTAAGGTGGCTCAAGTAGATCTGGACTGGCAACATAAGGGTGAACAATTTCTGGCTCACTGGGCCCATGACTCCTCAGGTCATCAGGGAAGAGATGCAACATATAGATGGGCTCGTGACGAAGGGGTGGACTTAACCATGGATGGTATTGCACAGGTAATCCATGAATGTGAGACATCTGCTACAATCAAGCAAGCCAAATGGTTAAAGCCTGTTTGGTATGCAGGATGATGGTTAAAAATATGGGCAGGCCTGGCAGATTGATTATATCATGCTCCCACAAACTCGGCATGGCCAACACTATGTGCTTACAATGGTGGAAGCAGCCACTGGATGGTTGGAAACTTATGTTATGTCCCATGCCACTGCCTGGAACACCCTTTTAGGCCTTAAGGAGAAAGTCTTATGGCAGCATGGCACACCAGAAAGAATTAAGTCAGATAATGGGACACATTTCAAAACAACCTCATAGACACTTGGGCCAGAGAACATGGCATTGAGTGGATATATCACATTCCCTACCATGCACCAGCTTCTGGAAAAATTGAGCGATAGAGTAGGTTGCTAAAAACTACACTGAGAGCAATGGGTAGGGGAACTTTCAAACACTGGGACGTCCATTTAGCAAAAGCCACCTGGTTAGTCAATACCAGAGGATCTGCCAAGCAAGCTGGCCCTGCTCAATCAAACCTCCTACATACTGTGCATGGGGATAAATCCCCCATAGTGTGCATTAGAAATATGCTGGGGATAAAGGTACACCCATGCATGGGATTACTTTTGCCCAAGGACCTAGGTGCACTTGGTGGGTAACACAGAAGAACAGAGAAGTCCAATGTGTGCCTCAAGGGGATTGGATTTTAGGTGAAAATAGCAAATGAACTGAACTGTCAAATAAGCCTGTTATTGCAATTGGTACCCCGCAACATCCTCCTGCCACATCCAAAGCCTCCTGCTTCACGAACAGTCAACTCTGCCTCATTCCTCCAGCCTTAAAAGACTGTCATGACAGACAGAACCCAAAGTTACGGACTAAATTAACTCAGTAGACATTTTGGAAGGATGGCCCATAGACTAAGAGAATGACATCTGTGAGACCCAGGAAAGGAGTGGTGATTCCTTAAAATGTATTTGGAACTTAAGCATAAAGTAAATGGTATAGAATAAAGGGTGGAGACTGTCCGGGTTTTGGCCAGGATAGAGTTAACTTTCCTTGGGCTGAGAGGGAGCACAGCTGGAATGCCAGGACCGGACTGGTCATTGGAGTATTCCGCATCATGTGATGTTATGCTCAGTATATAAAGGAGGCGGGTGCTCTTGCTTTATGTCTTCCAGTTGGTGCGGTGGGGTTTTTCATGTTGTTGGGATCGTTGCTGGGGGCGGGCTGTGTACCAGTTGCCAGGTGGTGAACAACTGCATTGTGTATTAGCCATATGGACTTCCTATTGTTACTATCACTAACCTGTTTTTTTTTCATTCAGCCTATAAATTCTCCCGGGTTTTTTTGTCCCTTCCCTGTTTCACTGAGGAGGGGGGAAAAAGTAAGTGACTGGTGTGGTGATTGGCCACCAGCCAAGTTCAAACCATGACTAATAACTTCAGTGGGAGCATCTCCCCTCTAACATCAAAATCTGACTTTATAGAGCAATGGAAAAACATAGATATGCTGAACATTTGTGTAAACGTTCCTATATAACCATGAGGAAAACAAAACAAGTACTATGCCACATAATTTCCCTTTCCTCTGTTCACTGCCAACACACAATACAAAACTTATCCTCTGCAACTCATTCAAAGCACTAGCCACAACTCCAAAGTGGCGGAAGGCATTGGTGTAGGAATGTTAAAGGCCACGTAGTGTAAACATTTGTTTAAGGTCATAAAATGTACACTGTTCCTTTAAAATAGTTTAGTACAGAGGCAGATTTGGATGTCTTTAATGATATGCCTGCTGTATAGAGAAAAGTAAAATAAAAGAGGATATTTGTTCACTGACTCTGACAATTTCCATAACATGGTGCATTATGACTGATGCTTCTTAGTATGGTGTGCAAGGCAGCCAAGAGTCATTTAAAAACATGTGCTGTTTGTCTCAAAAACAAATGTAAGGGAATACTAATAAAAGCTGCACTGTCTGAAATTAGGCTGAGCAGTTTAAATCCATTTTTCTGGAGAATATTCGGGAAGCTGGGACTGCCTGCAAAATAAAACTAATTTATTCCTACTATCTACTGCAAAGGTGTAGTTTCTCTCCAGTACATTCTAGAAAATAAGCCTCTTTATCCTAACATTAATCAGGGATCAATGTCCCTCTCAGAAGCTCTACATAAAGTAAAAACTGTAAAGTATGTGAGCTTTGGGTTCTTGAAATGATATTAAATCAAGGCAAATGACATGTCAAGGTTGCTGTCCTCAAAAGCAAAAGAAGACCTGTTTTCATAGGTCATCAAAAAAGCAAACCCACAGCAAAACAGATTCCCATTTAGAGTGTGAATGTTTTCCAGATCTTACACTTGGCACAATTTAATCTATGTTCCCATACATGGGTAAAGGATTTGAGATGCAATGATGTGTTTCAATTTGTATCTTGGTTTCTATTAGTTTTGGACCCATGCAACCATGGGCATGGCTTACAGAGGTTCAGATCCTGCATCCTATTGACTAAGTAGTGCTTTGGGTTTCAATAAATACAGTATTACTTCATGTGGGTCAAAGCAGCATAGGCACTAAACAACTATTCAAGGGGCTAGATCCAAAGTGCACCAAAGACAAGTGAAAAGCGTGAAGTGACTACAAAGAACCAGGCCTAAGATCTGCCAAAGACAGAACAGAACCCTAAGTTTGTGAAAAACATTGTACCTTCTAAATATAGCAAAAGTAAAACAAATAACTAGTTTTACTAGTTACCACCTAAACTAGACTTGCGGTTAAAAACCTATACCTTAGTATTAGAAGGCACCCAGTTTGGGAAGTTCAGGCCTCTTCCCATGCTACCATCCACTGATTTCCTTTGTGAACAAAAGTACAGATGAGCACAGAATACAAAAATATACATTTTAAGCAGTAGCAAAATTTGAATAAAAATTAGAAATTGCTCAAGGAAAGTGACTGACATATTATTACATGTGCACACATACACACTCCGTCTGAAAAAGGTAAAAGAAAGGGAATCAATAGTCTTAAAATGTCTACCTCTGTTAGTCAGCATGACAGCTATTAACTTCATTTTAGTAACTAGGAATGTTATCAGCTTGGCTTCCTTACCAAAAAGAAGTAAGTATTGGATATCACAGGCAGTGTTCAAGAAGGATAAATGGGCTACCAAATAGGGAAGACGTTCAATACACTCACTCAGGAGGGAAGAGCTCCCAAGCTCACGCCATTTCTGCATTCATAGAGACCTGTAATTTGGGTATAAAAGTGCTTGTTGCTCTCCACCATCTCTCTCCTCAACTCCACTTCAGCAAAGCACTTAAGCACACAAGGATGTGCTTAAAGGCAAGCAAATGTGTCAACTGTTATGCTGGACTGAATGCATGTGCAGCCCACACTTCCTAAAAGTCTCTCCTGCCAACCAACAGGAGTTGCATGCACAGATGGCATTCAGGGCCAACCAGCTAACATGGCACAGAGAGCAGTAAACAGCTCTTTAGGGTTATGCCCCTTAAACCATTGACAGGACAACACTGCAAACACAAGATGTAAATGATGCCCCAAATTCTTTCTAGCAGACTTCCAAAAACCAGAGAAGAATCAAAGCAGCTTTCATCCTGCTGGCCATAAATATGCCAGTGACACCAGCATTCTCACATGAAAAGAGAACTAGGTTTGCTTCTGAATAACCCTGGAGAAATGAAGCCTAAAACAGACTCCATCTTTGATACATTTACAGTAAAAGTCTTTCAGAGTAAAATGCATAAGAACATCCTGAGGCCTTACTTTTAAACATGATTAGCTTATGAGTTGGCAAAAAAGTCCATGGAGCTTCTCTGTAATGATAAAGAAAGACTGACAACTTTCTGGAGCATTCAGCAGTTTGTGAATGCAGCACTTTTTGGCTCTTGAATCTGCTCTTTTTCATATTATTCCCCATGAGAACACACAGTGAAATTCAATATTAATGTTGTGTCATGCCTGCAGAACAGAACAAAGCAAGCTCTGATACCAAGCTCCCAGCGCTCTGCTTACCAGCACCCCAACAGAGGAGCAGAGAGTGTTTCAGAAAAGATGGTAAACTAACATACGTTCCTAAAAAACAAGCACAAAGCTGGGGGAAAAAAGGGAGTGGGAACACGGAAGCTAGATTTATATTTTCTCAGACTGCTTTCTCAGTAACTCTGTGCTTCTTCTGAAAATTATTTCAGTATGAAACTAACACTTGGAAAGTTTTTCCAGCAGATGCTTAAAGAAGTTTTCTGGCACAGCCAGAAATTTACCATATGGGCCAGCCCAGCTCTCCCTGAACGCAGCAGGAGTTCGGTCACTGTAATCACTACAGATGGGCTGGTATCTGAAATTTTCTTTGGACAATTTATAGAAACCTTAGATGTGAAACATAATCTGTTTCCTTTTACAGCACCCAACTGCACAGCAAGTTTACATGAAGGACAAACAGCACACAGAACAAGGAGGCCAATGAAGAGTGCTGAAGCAAGGCTGGAGAACCATCTCGGTGGCAAAGACTGCAATCACTTTCACAGAAGTCACAAGGGGTTATACTTTGCATTACTTCTGAATTGTAGCTTCTCACTGCTCTTCTCCCTGTTCAAAGGTTAGTTAACATTAGTTAATGAACTTCTGAGAACTGACCAACAAATTAGCTTCACAAAGAAAGCATTTTAAAGGGATGCACTAAACTCTGTTGCAGACCTTGTCCATAGTCCTTAAGGATATTAATTCATATCTTGAAATGAATACTGATTTATTGAGAATGTATTGATACTAAATGTATTTAAATAGAATGAAGATATTTACACGTGCATTTATATGTGACTTTTTAATATAGGTATTCATTTGCCTATCCAACAGCATTCTTATAAAAGACTAGATCCTGAGCTCTTCTCCTAGGAATTGAAGCATGTGGAAATTAATTTTGGCCATAGATTCTAAGGGTTATGTGTCTGTCTCAAATAAAAATTGCTCTAATTTGTTAAGCCACTAGGCCTTAAAACATGCTTTAGGTTAATGGACATTGTAGTTATATTTGCTAATTTCCTATTTTAGTTTAAAATTCTGTGACTGAACAAATACTTCAGCCCACATAGAGTAAATGTGATCTTCATCTATCTAAAGTAGTACGCATCATAGCATATTTGGTTGTCTCTTGTCTTGTGCTAAAACCAACCAACATGAAGAAAATTGCCTATCCAATTTTTTTATGCCTTATCTCAACTAAACCCAAATCCTTAATAATGTTTCAGCTAGCTGCTGTAATGAAAACCTAATATCTTCTCCAGCAGCTTGTAATCTTTCTTCATTTTTCATTTTGCCCAAAAGCTTTGTACATTGCTGCCTTTCTCTAAAACACACTCTACACATACATAAAAAAAAAAAAAAAAACCTAAATCAAAAAACTTTGAAACTGTTTTTCCCTTCTTTACATAACTATAGAAATCAAACCACTGGCATGTTCTCCAGTGAAGGAGTTTAAACAAGAAACAGATGGAAAAGCTACTTGAAAGATAATCATTAACTTGGTAAGCGAACCACAGTGAAGTTCCTGCTTCATTTTGGTAGTTTTTGAGAACACATTGGACCAGACTGAAGCCAATTTATACCAGCTGACAATTAAGTTATAATGACTCACACCAGCTGAGGAACCAGCCCATTAGAACAGTAAAATGTATATATGGGAAAACACCACTATTTGCTTGAAAATTTGGCATGTCAATGTCTAAAAAGTCTGCAATTCAATTAAAAAAATTAAATTTCAGTTTGATGTTGTTTTCAATAAAATTTGTGCTACCTGAAAATAAACTTTCTTTAAAACTTTGGAATCACTGAGATCCATTTGGAATGACTGACACTTACTAGGTTCATAGTAATCCACTATAGTCACTGAAGCATCTTGGATATTTGCCACTTTGAAGTCTCTCACAGCCGGAATATCCACACAAACCTGTGTTTCATTTAGCTAGAAAAACAGAAGAGAAACATCCTGAGAACCCTGGTGATGGTGCTTTCATGAAAGAGGTAAGGACTTCTAGCTCAGCGGTAGTCCACTTCATTTCTGAAGACTTGGAGTCAGGATGCATATAAAGATGCTTATCTCATTTGTAGTCATTTTGGCCAAACTACAGACTTCTTGAAATGTCTGCCTTCTTTTATATATATATATATTTTTTATTTTTTTTTAAGAGGCCTAGTCTAAAAACCCCTTACAAATATAACTGAGTTGTACCTATCTAATCAGTCCCAGTAAAAAACAGTTGAACGGTTAATTCATTGTGAACAGCAGATGTTGATTTCCCCAAAAAATACAATCATAACGTCTTTCCAAATTTAAACCAAACAATGGCAGACTCAAGATTAACATCGCTACAAACACATTTCTTTGTTATTTTCAACTTACAGAGTCTAAGTATAGGTTGACTTTTCCATTGTCCCTTTCCATCTTCTTAACTGTATTGTCTAAAGGAATGAAATCCGGTGACACAGAGAAACCACTGAGTAAGCCAACCTCCATGAGGACCATACCACTACTGGGAGCTGTGCCAGAACCCAAGTACCTTTTCAAAACACAGAAACAAAGAAACTTTTAGTATAAATACAGTAGTCCACTCTCCAAGAAACTGTTTGGTTATTAAATCCCAACTACAGAAGCAATAATGCTTAAGAATACTTAAACAAATAGAACAAAATGCTGACAAGAAAATTCCTAATGATAAAGAGATAATTGATTGATTTCTCTATTACTCTGCCTGATAATTACAACTGCATATGCAAAAGCTAGTTTAGCACTGAGAAAACTACAGCACAGAAATCATATGAGAGACTTCACTGACACCACTAGGAGCTTTCCATTGGCATCTATAAGTGCAGGTTTACATCACAAACACACAGGAAATATTTTAAACACATTTCAAAAGAAGTAATTAAGAAACCGCTGTAGGAACTCTTGAACAGAAATATACAATAGTTTCTCTTACAGATGCATTGGTTTGCTTCTGTGCATTTTTGGAGGGTGAGATAACGGCATACATCAAAAAAAGTCTCTCAAACCTTTTCATATTTCCTTCATAGAGACTGATGGTTCCATTAACAAAGTTATCAGATTATTTCTCAAAGTTCCAGTTCTAAAATGCATCACCACATTATTCATCCAGTTTTGGAAAAAGAAGTAAGTTGAGTTCCTTCTTTTTTCCTAAATAATGCTTATTATTACATTTTCTTCCAATGTGAGAATCAGATGCTGGACTAAAAAGCTTTGTTCTGTTGAGCAAGCCTTACATACTATGGCGCACAACAGAACTATCAAAATACATTTGTAGTGTTTTGTGCTACAAGTGATTCCTAAATGACCTGCAAAAGATTGTATTGCTCTAAATAAAGCAGGTGGCAGAAGAGTTTCCCCCCACTTGGCATGGAGGGTAAATGATTATTGTTGAATAGAAGTGTCTCCAATCCTCATTTTGAAGGCCTGACAGTAGTTGAAAGTAATTGAATAAAACTATTTCTTTGTAGAGCTGGATGGTTTAAAAAAAGGGAAGACTTGCTTTCAAAGCAATGCTGTTAAGCCTGGCAGCATGGTTGATTGAATACAGATATGACTTTGAAAGAAATACAGCACAACTGCTGACTTCAGTTGGCTCATGAGATTAGAAACAAATGAAACCATCTGTTGGATGATGTGCTGTGCCAAAGTAGCTGCTATTGAAAACAAATAACTGAATTGGAACTGGATGTAATTATTTCTGCATAATTACCAATAAGAGGGGAGGAAAATAACCAAGCTGTCTGGCCAGCCTGGGGTGCTACCAAAATACCAATGGGTAACCAAACCAGCTTGGTATTGTCAAGTGAATATGATATATCCCTAGAAGTTATGAGGATCTGGCTCTCAGCAAAGAAAAGGACAGCACTGTGGGTGGCTCCTGGTATCATCTCTTCACATCATGATCTCTTAGAAAAAAAAAAAAAAAAGGAATCACCATGCAAGGAGAATAACCAGTAAGAGAAAGAAAGAAAACTTGAAACTTGAACTTGAAAAAACTGAGAATGTTTTGAGTTGATTTTTACATTTCAGCAGTCCAGCAATATGAGATCTATGTGAGACCGTCTCATAGATGACACCAAGAGGAGAAAACACCAAGCTAGTGTAGGCAGAAAGCATAAACAAGAGTGAGTAGAAACATCAGCAATCAGTTTCCCATGCCTGAAAATGGCACACAGGCAACAAGACTGACTAGAGAAGAAACTGGCAGTCCTGTGAGTTAGCTCCTCTAACCAAGAATCCATTTAATTTGAATGAGACATTATCTGCTCCAGTTGAGATGACCATGGCCAATCACTATCATGCTTGGTTGAAAGAAGGTAGAATATTCTGCAGATTAGAGAAAGAAAAAAATTCCAAAACTTCAGCCTCCATTACCCAACTATACATACTCACAGCTAGCTAAACTCATTAAGATTTCAACAGTCTTTCTGTATTTGTTTACTTTGCTCTCTCTACCATGAAGCCACATCGTGTTGTAAAGATTATAAATAAGACGGTCTTTAAACTTATTCAGGAATTTAATATAGATAATGCATATATTATACACAATATAGAGAGAAAAAAAAAAAAAAAAAAAAGAGGATGACTAGTCTATCAAGCCAAGCAACCAGAGATGGTCTCAGCCTAAAGAACACAGACTTCCTAGAACTTATACCAATCCACTTTCCGTGATAAGTGTTGATGGATCTTAATGTTTAAAATATTCTGCTGGGTCAGTTTTATGCCACTAGACTTTCTCCTATCCTTTGAACGCTTCACAATTAAAACATCATCACCCTAGAGCCTTCCCAGAAAGATGGAGCCCTTCCTGTCTGTATTCCTGAGCCAAAGGTCTTAGCTAGAAAATCAGAATGCTTAGACAAGTTATCCCAGACCCATCATGTAAGCTCTTTACATGTCAGGAGTTTGTGCTAGAGTTTAGAAAGCTGTTGACACTTCATAGAAAACTTTAAAAAAGAACAAGTCCATACTATTTCAAGAGCTCTCATGTCCCTGCCCACCATCTGTATCACTGAATTGGTTACCAGAAACACATAAAAACAAGGTTGTGGCTTTGTGCCTGCTGGCTATTTTCCAAATTAAATGAATCCTCTCTGTACTGAAATCTTATTCACTGTATCTGATTACTTGTATGATGGTGTCACCTAGAGGCTCTATCTCCTGTCACAGCTCCCTTGTGGTAGGCAGAGCATAACAGTTCTAGGCATACAGTGTTTAAATAAATAACAAAATGAAGATGTGGAGGAAAGGAATGCAAGAGTAATCACAGTGGATCAGGTGGTATTTTGCAAATCTTGCATTTACAAGGAAGCCATTATAATGTCACAAGAAGAAAACAGTGTTTCTAGAGGAAGTATTCACAAACAAATGAAATCCTAAAATACAAACGATGTTGTCATCTCGACATCCTTGTAGATAATAAAAGGTATAAGATAAAAACCATAGATACAACATCCTATAGGGTTTTCTGTAAAACATGCAGTGTTCTTTATCTACAATAAGAAGTGCATACAAAAGAAACTGCCAGAGAACAAACATCTTCACATATTTCTTTTAAATACATGTATAAACACTTCCACAGCAGCAGAAATGAGGCAGCAAAGCAGTCAAAGAAACAACTTGGTTTAATGACTGGCTGACCTAAGAATATGCAATACAACTATTTAATGTCCCCTGTTCTCATCAGATCCAAATTCTATCCAGGTAACATCTGGTGGCTGTTCTGTGGCCTCTGACATGATAGTTCAGCAGTCTCAGCTCAGTTTTTAGTATGTGTTTACCAAACAAGAAACACCATCCCAGATGCATCCCCTCCTCCCTTATTCAACAGAAAGAATAGAATCAGCCTGGCTGGAAAAACTCATCACCTCTTTCAACTCTAGAATGATGCTTACATTATATTACATTACCAAATTCGTAACTATAAGACATATTGGTAAATGAAAGACCACAGATACTTGCACAATAAGACAAAACCCCAGTTGAATTTATCATTACGTAAACATGGATTTTGACTCCTGCCAAAATTGTTTTGAGCAAAGTTTATTAATAGAGATGAGAAAAGAATGATTACTTCTATTTCATGGTGTTTTCAGCACTTCAGAACTTCCTTCCCTCTTTACAAAAAAAAGAAGTATCCACTTCTAGATCAAAAGCAAAGCATTCTGTTCATGAAAGGTAAGAGTAATGGGCAGCTGTCACAGTCTGCTACTAGAAGTTAGAAATTGGAAGACGGTGGTTCAATTTTCAAGTCTGTCCACAATCCTCCATTTAGCTAAGAAGCACTTTCACCAAAGAAGCCTTTGAGTTTTTACTTGTATTTCACACAGACACTTCCATATACCTCTAACATTTAGGGTGCCACCATCTTTATGCATACTAGTAAAAAAATAGCACCTGGCCAGCAACAATTTTGCACAAAAGACCTATCACTCTATTGATTTAAGAATTGCTTCTTAGTTTAACTACTGCTGTTTTTACAAAGTAATTATTTTATTCTCGTTAGTTATACATTTATAACCCCTACATTAGTAAATCCACACAAACACATGGATAATTTAGATAATTTTAAATAATTTAAAAGCTGTATAGACAAAGAGGTGTATGAGATGCTCCAACTAAATTACCTACCTTGTGCACACATTCAGGGTCAAATGGTTTTTATCGTCTTTGTCATCTTTTACATCAACATTCAAGTCAAAGGCTTCTTGTTTCCGGACAGATCTGAGCATCTGATCACTGTGTTTTGTGTTGTAAATAACATTAAGCTGTGGATTGCAAGTAGAGACATTAGGTGACGTATGTAAAGCAAACCTGTGTGGTTAAAACACCAAGTTTCTAACAGTGTAACACCAGAGGAGTGCTCACATAAGACAGGATACATGGCCTTGTATGGGACAGCTGGACACTTGCGATTCATAAGAATTCTCTGACAGAAATATCCTTTCTGAACACTTTGCAATGCAGCAGAACCGATGCAATTAACAGGACACAACTGAGGTAAACACAGGGGAGCTCTAGGACAACCTGCAGCTTTCTCCCTAGTTGTTGTCTGGTGGTTTATAATGTATGCAGTTAATTCCTGACAGCATGAAATGGGATGAATAAAGAAAACTTCAAAGACTGACACCCACTGGGTTAAAAGAGACAGGCTATATATGAAAGCAGAGCAAGAGCAAATACATAATGTATATACAGAATTTGTCTTCAGTCTTCATGTCACAGCATTCATACACTCAAAACAGATGAGGAATAGCATGTTACTCCAAACTCAGAACAAGAGAGTTTTCTTGAAGCTAAGTAGTTTCATCATCTGGTTCATCTGTGCAAAGACAAAGCTACAGTCTTCAGTCTGCCTCAAGGACAGAGCTCTTTTCCCTTCTTCACAACAACTGCCAAGCTCTGCTAAGTGAGCCAAGTAAGGAAGTATGACAGGATGTCCAGTGCAGGACAGTAACATTAACAGAAAATAAGCTCATCTGTTAGGCACAGCTTGAAGAGTTCCCAGTTCTTCTAGTGTAGACATGTATAAGATGCTTGAAACAGTGATAGAAGAGTGGTAAAACCAGAAGCCCTTAAAAAAAGGTCTGAATAATTAGGAGGTAGCCTGATTACCTCAATGTCCTATAAAATTACCAATACAAACAGCCAAAGGAGAAATGCTGGAGCTGGAATTGAGCAACCAGTGAGTACTCTCATGTTATCAGCCATGAGAGAAAATTATGCAGTAAAAAAACAGGCTGTCCTGCCTACAGAATTGAACTTGAGGAGGTAAAGAAACAACTGAATCATTACCTGCAGTGTTTCTTTAAAACTGCCTTAGTATCAGACTGGAGGATGACAAGTGTGACAGCAATTTTTTAAAGAGTACTGGCATCTAGAAAATTGTGATTATCAAGTAAACTCTGTATCTGTACCAGAAAACATGATAAAAACTATAATAAATAGTCAAATTAATGAACAAATGAGTAAATATAACACATTGGAGAATAGCCTGTTGCTATAAACCCACCAGCTACCTGGTAAAAAAAAACATGGACAGTGTTGCTCTGTCTAATGTAAGCTACTTGTTTGTTAAATTGGCATGTAGCTGGTTAGGAATATTACTAGCCAAAGGTACCAGAACAAAAGAATGTGCCAAGCGATAAAGGGCTGTTAAGACAGGAAGACAGGGTGGGAATGAATGTTCAAACATGGAAGGAGTGGAGTCCTAAAGTAATCTGTGCTGGGTGACCACCATTAAACATACCCATACACAGCGTAGAAAACAGAGTGAATCCTGATGTGATAAAGTTTGCTGATGATACTAATTTCTTTGAGGTAGCAAAGAGTTTCAGAACGAAAGAATTTTTATGAACGTAACAATGGGGTTTGAACTGATTACTACCAGTTTATGACTTAACAAATGGTAAACTAGATGAAAATTCAGCCATAAACAAGTAAATTGGAAGAAGGACACTGTAAAGGTCCACAGAATAATGACTTGCATGGGAAAGATGAATAGGAAACAATTTTTCATGCAATTAAAGATTAAATTGTGGAATTTCTTCCCACAAGATGCTGCAGATACTAAACTGTATAAGCGTTCAATGGCAAAATAGACAACTTAATGGAATCAAAATTTTCTAAACCCACAGAAACTATCTCCAGCTGAAGATCTTGAATAATACATGATAGGACGTGGAAGACAGTCAGGTAATTACTTGCATTTATCTTCTTACAGTCTCTCCTGAGCATCAACCTCTGGCTGTTGTGGAAGACAAGAACACTGGGCTAGACTGAGGTTTGCTCTGACCCAACACAGTCCCTCTTATGCCTTCTCTCCAAATAGAAAATCTAGGGGGGCAGATTCAAGAGAAGAAAGGGGTAGTGATTCTTCATGCAATGCACCATTAGCTGCAGAACTACCTGCTGCAAGAAAATGTAGTTGTTAAAAGATCAGAAATATTTTAGAAGTTACATATTTACGGAAGAAAAAAAATTATCAAGACACTATCTACCAAGTCAGAGAGAGCACAGAGAGATGACCTGTGGATTAGGAATGCCCTGTGCTGCAAATTGGCGAAGGGCAAGAGGCTATACGAGCAACATATCACTTTGTGCTTGCCCTATTCCACTAGCCTTCATTGGTCATCCTCTCTCTACTGATCATTATGGGATACAGGATCATGAATTATATCAGTTGCCCCAGTACATCTGCTCCAGCACACTCGTGTACTTATACCAAATAAAAGAGACCAAAAATGAAATTTAACTTGAGGAAAAATTCTAAGATGCTTCAGACTTTTAACAACCAATGCAATGTTGATGGTCACTGCAAAATCCTGGCACAAACGGGGCATCACCTCTGATAGAGGACAAGAGAATGTGTTGCTGACTCAGCACTTCAGTGTAATGAATCAGAAGCTCAACTTTCAAAGCCCCAGAATGACAGAATCAAATACAAGAATCTAAGAAAATATTTATTATCAAAGAATACTTGACATCATTTGGCAAAACAGACATTTTCACCAACAACAGAACAGGAAGTTTACATACAGTTTTCACATACAAACTAATAATCATTATCTGCTCCTTTAGTCATCGAGATAAAACACATGGCAGGGCAGGGGGGAATCATCTTTGATTTTGGTAAAAAAAAAAATCATCAGAAAGTGGCTCAAATAACTCCCTTTGCATGAGCCAAACATGCACTTTGGAAAAGGGAATGAAGAGTGCTTCTGGAAAATCACAGACCCTTCACAACAGTTTCTGGCAGCAAATGGAAAACTGTCAGTCCAAACTGAAAGTTATGATGGGGGTTGTCCAGGTTATAGGTAAGGAAGTCAGTCATAGTCTAGCAAGTCTGTGCAAACATAGGAGTCTTTAATGTCTGATTTTTGCTTCTGCTGCTATGTCTCTCACTGCTTGATATGAAAGTTATGCTCTTTCTTTCAATCTACACACGTGATTCCTGTTGCCCTGCACTACACTGCTGAATTTAGTATGCTGTGTGAGTCCAAAACCAATTCTGTACAGGCACTCGGGACAGCCATGGTGCAACAGTGAAGATTTATTCTGTACAACTGCTCTGCAGGAGAAGACAGTACCACGGATAAAGCCAATCTAGAAAGCATGCCAGTTAAAGGCATGCAGAAAGTTTGGTAAAGACAAGCTGGAGGTGACTCAATGATCTGTCATCACAGAAACAAAACTGTTTTAACTTTTGCCAGAAAAAGCTAATGAATGGGAATTTACTGCCAAAGCAGGATGTCTGAAACCACATACCGAACAGGTCAATCAGCTAGTATTTTCATGGAATAAGTTATCGCTGTTATGGTCTGGCTTTCCTTTCCTTATTTCTCATGAAAATGAAGGAAAAATCTTTTTCACAACACAGTTTAATTAAAGCCTCCTTCTTCATACACTCTTACTTTGGGGACAGAAGGCTATTATAGAGAAACTAGTATTAAATCAACAAAACAAGCAACTGCATTTCTTCTTAACCCTTTTAAGAAGCAGCAGCCAAAGGTAAAGGCAGAACTGGTCCAGTCTTGTCATACTGCAGCAGTTCTGGTGAGAAGCCCAAGAAGAGAAAACTAATCTGCATGAGAGAGATGCTTGTAACAGTATCTGACCCAATCAACTGCACTACATTTCAAAAACCATGACTTTATAATGCCCTAACCAGTGCCTCCTTCCCTACCCTTTTTGCTTTGCAACTAGCAGCACAAGTGTGCTTGATTGAGGGCATGAATTCAATGAAATCATCTCCAATATTTTTCTGTCCTTTTTTGACTGCTATCTATTCAAACTGTAACAGAAAAATATGCGTGCATTTCATGGTGTACCTTTTTCAGTACCATCACGTGGAATAACACTCAGTCTCCTGCCTAAGTCTAGTAAAAATACACTGAGTAGAAAAAATGGTCAGTGCTTTTCAGTAACAATAGGTGATTATCAGCTTTTTTCTCACTCCCCCTCTATACATGACCGGGACATCAAGGAGATCTTGTTCATCTATCCACTTTGCCCATACCCATTCTCCTTGAGCCTGCCCCATCCTCCCCCCTTGTTGCTAGTCCTGGATTTCAGTGGCATTCTCCTTTCTTCTAGAAGGCATGGGTGACGCCAAATTTCTGAGGCATTTGCCAAGCCCGGTTCATAGTGGTTCCAGACAGCAGCAAGGTGTTTCTGCCAGCACTTTCAGCAGGCCACTTAGGGAAGATCGCTTCTTCAACTCCTTTCTCTAGACAGTGCCTTTCATATACTCTTTCCTCTTGCAGTCAGTGTCTTAGGTATGTGCCCACCTAATGAAGGAATGAACTAGGAGACTTTGTTGACAGCAGAACCACAAAGCTAAAAGTGTCTACTTTTGAATTATACTATCCAAACTAAATACATTTTATGAGATCCTGCAGGGTCAAGAGTGAATGCACTGCCAACTTGCACACACAGACAGCAAGGTTTCACAAAAAAATAAGGTTTTTTTATTTAAGAATCCATTCTGTTGGGAAAGCAGCCTTTTCCATTCGTGGACCAAATCTTGTGTTTTGTGATATTTAAATGAATTACTGTTTTGACATGCTACATTTGGCCAGAAAGTCAAATCCCAGAACAGTGAATCTCACCACTGTACTTTGGCGGGCCTAAGACAATGAAACCCAGCTGAAAAAATGTGATCACGATGTCATATGCTATCTGATTTATTAAATGCGACCCAGATCTAGCTTGTGTCTGGGAAAAAGAAATCTCATTCAAATGGCATTAGTGCTCTTTCTTTTAGAAGATCAGACCTGCCAAAGGAAGCAGAAGGAAAGAACTGATCCCAGCAAAGAAAAGGTTTTGGAGAAGTTACTCCAGTGTGTTAAGTACAGTATTTTGACACAAGCCACAGCATCTCTGACTCAAGGCTGCAGGAAAAAAAGCAACAGCACAGTGACCTAAATGAAGAAGATAATCTGGCGTTGGTTCCTGAACACCAGTTACTTGGGAGCCCATTTGCATGTTCATATAACAAACCAGAACTTAAAGCATGGTGCTATACACCCCCAAGGAGCCCTTTAACCATGGAGTCAGCTACTGGTTATTCTGGGTAGAAGACTTCTGCTCAGTCTTCACAGACACACTGATTTGGATGTGAAATTTTTCTGCTGGCAAGAAATTAACTGGAACCAATGTGCTTCCACAAAAGGCATTCATTTCATCAAATCAGCGTCTTCCAGCAAGAAACAATTTGCTGAAAAGTTTTTGATCAACTCGCTTAAGAAATTAGTTGACTAATATCAGGGAGTATTTCTCAACAATGATTAAGGTTAAGTAGTCTTTAACTGTTCTGGAGCCCCACTTTGTTACATTCCACATACACACACACGCGCTGAAACCACAGATGTGTGAACACAGTACTGCTGAGATGTTCATTTCTATCTTGGCCTGCAGGTCTGAATCTAAGTTATGCTCTGAAACTTTTGAACTTTGCTGTAAACTTCATTTGCACTTCTGGGAATTAATAAGCCCTGGACATGATTTATGGCACTGTGGGTTTTGCAGAATGGTGCTGAATGAATGAGGTGTATCTCTAGCTGCTGTTCACTGCTGAGAGGCAACTGTGAAGGTTTCTTTGTAAAGGTCTTTTATCCAAAAGTGTATTTACCAACCATCACCATGCTCTTCTGTTTCCCAGATGCATAAAAACACTGAAGTGAAGGTCAGGTTGAAACGATCTTGAGATCAAATCTGATCTGGCATAAAATTTCAAGACGATTAAAGGCAGCCTATGTTCAGTTTTCCCAAGTACAACTAGAAAGACTCTAGTAGAAAACTGGTTTTGTGATACACTCAGCAATTACAAGTTTATCTATATACTTCCAGTAAAATGAGTCTGCCATACTCAGAGACTAATATTTCTGTTTTATCTGTATCTATTCAAAGGTATTCTCTTTCACCTGTGTGGTTCTAAGCCACTATCATGGACAGGACAGCAGGGAAGAAAGACCCATTAGTGGTCATATCAAATCAGATCCAATACTGTCTTTTTCTCATATGGTATTTCTCATAGGACTAGGGAAAACCTTGAAGGTGGAAATTCTTTGTAATATAATCTCTGTTATGGAGGAAGAGCAAGCAGCTGAAAAGGCTATTTACAGTTTGCTAGTTCTAAATAGTATGAGCTGATCCCAGCTTAATCTGTTTAAATATAGTAAAGATGTTCGAATTTATACTACTGAAACACAGTCTTCCACAGGACAGGCAGAGAGGGGATCACTATACCTCCTTCCATTCTTTGCCATGCTCCTACTTTTGGCTGAAGCTAAGCATCTATTACTGTTGGCAGTATGCAGAATCGTTTGACTCTGTCTTTCATGCTCTTTCAGAACAGTGTAAAAATTGCTGGAGAACCTGGCCATTCTAAATCTTGTTCTGTACTGATCTGTGCCTTCCCAATGAGGCAGTTCAGCCGGGTCCACATGGCTTTTTTAATCTGACCTTTGTGCCTGCCAATGTATCACTGCAGTTTTTTGTCTTGCAAGCGGACGCTGCATTTCTGCAGGAGGACAGGGCTGTGTCAATATGGCTCTGGACCATGGAAGTGCCCCAAAACTGTTAATCATCCAGCAGTACTCAAAAGGCCGGGCCATAGGACAATAAATGACCACATGGATACGTCCATTCATACAGTATTTGGTTCACAGCATTCTTCAATTAGTAAAGTGCTTTGGTACTCATTGATCTTTCAAAAGGTTGTTCTTATTAACATGTTTTAGAAAGCTTCCAAAATATACCTTCTTTATAGAAAGAATATCTTTAGCAATAACAACTGCATTGTGTACCTGAAAGACAGCAAATCCTGTTCCCTCCGCTGCCACTGTAATGGTCATTGGTTGTGCAGGGGCAATCTGGAAGAAAGATGAGTAAAACAGTATTTTCAAAGTACTTTCAGTCAGCAGACTTTATGAAGTATTCCTTGCTTTCAACAGTACCTCCTTGGTCTGAAGCAGAAAACGGTTTTGAGTATCAATTGAAAATGTTTCTGGCGTTTTCAGAGAAGGTGCTGTCACTGTTACATCCATTTCTGTTTTGCTTGTAGTAGTGAGAGCTGCAAATAGACTCAAGGCTTGCAGAGCCACCACTGTGTCCTGTTGAGAGAAACAAATCCTTCTGTATTAAACAGAAGAAGCCTGCGTACTGAACTACCTGTGTACAGGCCATTCCTTGGGGAGCTCACAGTCCCTGCATTGTCCCATTTGTTGATTATGCTGGAGCCTTCAGGCAGCCACTTCCATATCTCCATTGGGATTCCACTGGCAAGAAGGATCCCAGCACAGAAGAGCGATGGCAGCACAGGACAAGAAGTTAGGTACTGTGACATGCAATGGAGAATGAGGTGGGAGCCAGCTAAAGAAGTTTTCCTCTTGTGGAAGACCTGACACACTGGTAGACACAACAGTCAGAACCACACAGCACATCGACAGTGAAGAAAAAGCCAATGAGGAAAGTAATGATACTGCTACTTTCCAGATTTAGTGACTATGTGTTAAATAGTCAGTACTGCACAGGAGTTTTTCGGGGTACCTTGATCACCAAGGCAAAAGATACAGATCTGAATAACTATTAACATTCATGTAAAAAAAAAGTAATTAGTGTTTATCAGACCCCCAGCAAGAATTTCAAAGGGGTTCAGCTCAGTTTTTATACTCTATTTGATCAAAAGGTTTTGTGCAATTGTTTAACCACTGCAGAATATGCTTATCATACATTATCATATATGTATATATTTTATATATATAAATATAGATTGTTATATATATATATAAAATTGTCTTTTGTTTATCTTTATGTATGACTGTAGGCTTAGCTCTCCAGGTTTTGAACACAAGAGGCAGTTTCTGAACATTTGTTCCAGCAGAGTTTAGTGAATGAGAATTTTAACATCCACTATTTTCTGAGGAAAAAAAAAAAAAACAGTAAACAATCCTATGTCTCTAATGCTTTTCAGGGATTTTTGCTCTTCATGTAGTACGTTCTGCACTTATTTTTAACCAGTGACAGTGAAGGCGTTGGCCTTGCAGGCTTGGTATACAGAGGTGTTATATACATTCATAGGTCATTTCCAGTAACAAAATTCTAACATAACAGAACCTCATTAACTACAACATGGTGACTGTGCCATACCTTGAGGTACAAGTACGTACTGCCTATTCACTCTATCTGGTTAGAAACCACTCTCCTTCCCATGCTACATCCTTGTCTGAGATGATCTGCTTCACTGATCCAGAAAGATCAACTGATTAGCAACAGTGCCAAAGTTGCTGGTATGCTGAACCACTACGGCTGGGATCCAAACTCCATTGCTTAACATGGCGTGATAGAATAGATGCAACTAATGGACTACATGAAGATTTAACAGTGTGGAGTAAGGGGCAGACTTTTTCAGTAAGAGGCCAATATTTACTCTGAAAGAACATCCTCCATTACTCCTCTGCAGAAGACAGTGACAAAGCATCTAAATGAGGCTGTGCTCATTCAGACTACTCATATGTCAGTTTTTGATGAAGATTTATGGCTTGGAAGCCCAAAACTTCTTTCACAATGAACTGAATGAAACTACAGTGAGCTATCACATCTATATACCTGATCTATCTTATAGACCTAAGGAACTATAACATTTGATTGGAGAATATAACTTTCACAGAATCATCTAGGTTGGAAAAGATGTTGAATATCATCCAGTCCAACCCTTAACCTAACATTAACAGTTCCAAACTACACCATATCCCTCAGCGCTATATTGACCCGACTCTTAAACACCTCCAGGGATGGGGACTCCACCACTGCCCTGGGCAGCCCATTCCAATGTCTAATAACCCATTCCGGAAAGAAACACTTCCTGATATCCAGTCTAAACCTTCCCTGGCACAACTTGAGGCCATTACCTCCTGTCCTATTGCTTGTTACTTGGTTAAAGAGACTCATCCCCAGCTCTCTGCAACCTCCTTTCAGGGAGCTGTAGAGGGCGATGAGGTCTCCCCTCAGCCTCCTCTTCTCCAGACTAAACACCCCCAGTTCCCTCAGCCGCTCCTCTTACGACCTGTGCTCCAGACCCTGCACCAGCTTCGTTGCCCTTCTCTGGACACGCTCGAGTCATTCAATGTCCTTTTTGGAGTGAGGGGCCCAAAACTGAACACAGGAATCGAGGTGTGGCCTCACCAGACTTTAATCATCTGAAAGTAGAAATATGTCCAACCTTACTCAAGGTGTGGAAACCAAGGAATATCTTGAAGTGTCTTTTCCAAGTCCTTACAATTAGATTTCTTATATTTACATTTCTCACCCTAAATTCAGAGAGAATTCAGCACATCTAGAAATGCTATCTGCCATTGCTGAAGGTGACTTCAGAGCTCTTCCACATCTTAGGCTCAAATGACCCTCAGAAACACAGGTAAAAAATAAGAGGGCAAAGAATCACCTACAAGGAAGATAAACATTCCCCTTGGCATGCTCTAAAGCAGAAGGCATACCCAAGGCTTTTCACCAGAAAATGTTCACAGCTGAAGCACAAGGTGCAGGGCTCAGTACGACAATGCTTCATCCAACACACAACCTGAAAAGTTAGGGAATATGGTCTCAAGCCAGACTCATAGGCCTCTCTTGCCCAGCAACACAGGCTTTGCAGAATTTGCTACTCTTTCCTACCATTTAAATATACATTCATATATATGCTATTTTTTATGTATGAATTGCATTCCTTTCTCTATGAAATATATACATTTTATGCCCAAACATTAAAAGCATTATAAAGCAAAATATACTGATTGCAAATTTATAGTAAGTTATACCATGTATCTAAACTGCAGTGAGTTATCATACCCTAACTTACAAACATCACACATGCAACTGATTACTTTCCTCCCAATTGTTTAACAATATATTAAGTTTCTAATGTAATAAACTCATGGAAGGAAACAGTCCAAACATTTTTTTTTAAAGCAACCTTAGAAGTTAACAAAAAGTATGGGGTCATTTCCACAAATTAAAAAAGGCAACTAGAGAGACATTGGAGTAATTTTGAAATTCAAACAGTTTAGACTATGGAAGAACAAAAAGATTAAATTCATTTCTTAACTTCACCCTCAGGAGTAAATTGTAAACTTCTGGATTTACAAACTTTCAAGTAAAAATGGTTTCTGGAAAATAGAGCAAAGCTTTTTTAACTCACTTAGTGCTTCAGTCAGCCTCTTCAAATAATAAGCAAGAATTAACACATTAGGAAAATACTGAAACCTCGGGGGAACCAGACTGGTTCTTAAATTGCATTTTATTCAGTATAACTAATTTCTCTCAGATTAATACCAACAAACATTTGAAAATCATGGATAGCCTGTACAGCCTTGGTACCAAGCAGTATGATGAAATGTGACATTTTACTGTGACCAGCATTTGTAGTTAATTTAAAAGCTAGTTTAAACTAATGCAATCCAAAGTACTATATAAATTTTTTGGATGCCAGCACAGCTTACAAGATGTGGTTTCAATAACATGGAAACCTCCTGGAGATAATGAAGTTCTTCCAAATTTCATGGCTCATCAAAAATTTACGCAATAATGAGGACAAAGTACATTATTAAGTTAAGACCAACTGCCAACAGAGACACTAGGTTAGGCTGTTTCCCTAAAACCTACTCCCCCTTCTTATCTTAGTTAATAGCCTTTCAGGAGTTGGAGGGCCCACATATGGAAAGACTAGAAAGAGGTTTGATATTTATCATACTTGCTTGGAAAATCTGATTAATTATTTTTCCATGGGCATCACTTCTTCTTAATTTACGATTTTTTTGTTATGAATACTTTATATAATCTAGGTGACCCTCTAATTCTGTTTCTCATTATACTTGCCAAAATACTAAAACTGGTAGTCCAGGTTTAAGATGACAATATTTCAAAGAAAGCAAGCTTGCATGTAACCAAGGCTGTTACAGCAAAACAAAATTCAGTAAATATTATGTAAAAAAATAAATGGTCTTTTTTCTCTTTTTCTATTTTTTTAAAATATATGGTGCTCATTTAGAAAGTATAACAAAGCCCCTTGAGACAAGATGTTACCTGAGTAGATGAAAATCCCCCAAGGTGATTTCTTTGCTGACTTAACCATTTCATAATAGGGATCCCCTCTGTGAATCTGTCTTGATGAAAGTGTGAGAGCAGAGCATATGCTGCAAGTTCAATATCGATGGACCGTGGCTGCCATGAATCAGAAATTTCAGAAGCAGGGGTTATCCAGAAACGAAATTCTCCTGAAAAATGAACCAATAATAACTTCAGATCCACAGACTGAATTCTTTGGACTTTTGGGAAAGACTTAAGGGAAACCTCTTAATTAATGCTTACATATGGGATCTAGCAAGGTTCTTTAAAATTGTGTTAAAGTTTAGGCACGTGTTCCGTAAAAAACTGACTTAAGCACTTCCTCAGCAGTGGCTGAATCTAGATACGAAAAAATGCTGGAGTCCAAAGAGTCACTCCCACTGATTTCAGAACTTGACATCGATCCTTTTGTTGTGACTCCAAAGTGCTCACATAAAGGAGCCCTTGTGAAAAGGCCACATCATTGCTCGGGTGCTCCTTTCTCTTCAGGACTAGAGAAAGCACCTCAGGCAGCACGGCTGCTCACTAGGCTCATTCTCTCAGTCTAAAGACTTCCAAAACAGTAACTTCCTCCCTTCTCAAAAGTGACCGTCCAAAAGGCCTAACTCAGTAAACACAGAGGGACACCCAAGAGACTCCGTTTCTAGGCTACAACATGAATTCCTTCACATTTTTCAAGAGGATGTTTACTATTTTGAACCAAAAACTTCAGTTTCTTATACTCCATATGGTCTGTTCTTCCCCCAAAACAGGGAACAACTCCAGTCATGCTGAACTTGAAAGAGATTAAACATAATGAGATGAGTCCCTACAGAAAATGCAACAGACCTCTGTATTGTCTTACAGAAAGTCCAGTCTTTCAGCTCTTTATTCCGTCACTGATTTTAACTAATTGCCCCACACACACATCCTCCTGATGTATTCAAACCATTCTGGAATAGCTAACCTCATCCATCTCCATTAACCAGGCTGATCTTAAAAGTGCACATAACAACATGGGAAAACTGACAAGTAATGTTCTTCAACAGCACTGTGGTACTTGCATCAAGAGCACAGTAACTGAGACTGAAAGGCCTAGCTTTGTTGTGAATTGTCATTCATTTATGCACACTTCTCATTAAGGCTGTCTTGGAAGTTCTTAGCTTATTCTCTATATCATACTCAAACTAGATTTTAATTCAGAAGAAGGATTCTCTTCTCTAGTTCTATATGCAGATGTATTTATATGATAGGTATTTTTAAATATGACAAAAATCCATCTATACAACTGTATCAGATAGTTGTGCAATACCTTGGTGTTCTGCTCTCTGGTTCAGTATATTCAGTGCTTCCTTTGCTTTTGTACTTTTTGCCCAGGACAATGCATATGTCACAAGTGCCAAAGTGTAATTATCCGAAATGCCTTCTTCTAATTTATCTTCTAAAAAGTTTGTAGCACTCTTGATGACATAAGCATGCTGGAAAGGAAGATCATATTGAAGAATGTAGAGTGAATTAAATATATAATGAAATATTATAATTTAAAAGAAAAATTTGTACAGAAACATTACTATCACCAAACAACCACCAAGAAATACTGAAAAATCTCTTTCAGAGTCACAGGCACAAACCTCAAAGGCAAGTCTTCTGATCTGGCACTGTCTTTTATTAATGTGAGTAATCTCAATAAAATCAATTGGAATGACTTAACATCTCTAAGGATAGTTCTCCCCATAAACTGCTTTACAAGTTCTTGGACTAAAGCCATAACAATATTCTTTTCTTGCTAAAAGCAACTGCCTTTAGATTTTGCAAAGGCACATAAAATTGAAGAGCCTAAATAGCACAACTTTGTATTGTCTCGGGTAGATAAGAGAAGTTTAAAAAAATGAGGTTAAATTTTGTCTCTGTTCAGATGTCCCTCCATTTCCTTAAACTACCAAGTGTTTGCCAGTACTATGACAATTTATGAAGTGTTCCAGAATATTAATTCTATTTAGGAATTCCAATACCTGTTTATCTGGGAACCCTAGAAGGGATGACATGATGTAAGCTGTGAGAGTGACTGGATTATTGGTGCCTCCTTGAAGATCACTGTGTAACACTTTCCCAGGCTCATGAAATTCTCCATTTAATTTCTGATGTCGGACAATCCATTTAGCTGTATCCATGAGTACATCTTGGTCAATATCTATGAATGGACGAGCTTGAAGGAAACATCTTAATACAAAAGCTGATAACCTTAGGGAAAAGGTTAATCAAATATGACAAAATTAGCAATGTATTACAACTTCTTCTGTTTAAGATGATGCAAGAATACTGTGATGCATAAGGTGTTCTACACACCTCCCAAGCACAGAGGAAAATACATGCTTCACCCAGAGAAGCAAGCAGACTAAACGTAATCCACCAAAAAATGAAGCTATTATGTCCTTGTTCCTGAAGATCACCTCTTTTGCAGCTGTTATGTTTCAAAAATAAATACAGAGTATAGACTTCAAGTCTGCCAGTACATGTATATCTTTTACTCTCCTGCCTTCTGCTGCTAGACTAAAGTGGCAAAAAACATAGTTTACAAAGTAATGAAGTTATGAGTGTGATGTTAATTATCACAATTATCCCTGTAATGATGTCACTGAAACAACCTTTGTTCGTTTATTATTAATAATCCCAAGTTCTGCTTTGACTCCCTTCTTTGCTAAACGTGTATTCATATAACCTGTCACTGCACCATTTAAGTGCTAGAGTTGCCAGTACAGATAAATTATCTTCATTTTCCAATCCATGAATACTGAGTCTAAAGCAAATTACAGAATCATTCACGTTGGAAAAGACCCTTGGATCATTGAGTCCAACCATCAGCCCTACTCTACAAAGTTCTCCCCTACACCATATCCCCCAACATCTCATCTAAACGACCCTTAAACACATCCAGGGATGGTGACTCCAACACCTCCCTGGGCAGCCTATTCCACTGTCTAAGCACTCTTTCTGTGAATTTTTTTTTCCTAATGTCCAAACTAAACCTCCCCTGTTGGTGTTTAAATCCTGTAATCCTGTTGGTGTCAATGAAAGATACTCACTGACTCCAGAAGGAGTGACTCAATCAGTGACACAGTAACTGGGACGGTTCTATTTAAAGTCAGAAGCATGTACTGAAATAAATATACGTAAGTATATTTAAACTAACTTAACATGTGTTAGCTGAACGAAGTGTTGGAACATGTCTCTATCTAGCTTCCACTACTGGGCTCACTATGCTTCTCAAAGTGAAATTCAGCACTGAAAAGGCTTTTTCAGCTGTACTTACAGTCTGAAAAAAAAAAAAAAAAAAAAGGAGGTGTGAGAGAGGTTAATAGGACAAATTTTTACCACAAGTAAAAAATTTTCACCTCCTAGGAAATGCCTCAGTCAGTCTTCAGCCTCCAGTATGGAGAGAACTAAAAATCTGTTTGAAGCAATGATGTTCACACAGCCCTAGATGGTTTCAGTCAACTGCAAGGATAAGTCATTTTATTATTCTTCATTCCTTTGAGGAAAGCAACAGAAAAACTTTCAGACCAAGCTATTCCCCTGGCTAAAATACTTCACCATTCAGCTTTTGCAAAATTAAACAGCCTTGCCCTAATAATGGCTTTGACAGCATGTTATCCAGCGGAATGACCTTAGAGTTGGCCTAAACACCTAATGAAAACCAGGCAGAAGGCTAATATAGCTGGAAATTTTTACCAGCTTCACAAAAATTTTTAGTTGCAGGGAAAATATCTAAAATACTCAAATTCCACAGTGAATCTGGCAGAACTACTTACCATGTGCTCCCAGAGGGATCTTCATTTCCAAAGGCACTAAAAGAGCCATCATCCCTCTGGAAAAGCAGCTCTCTCTGGTAGCCTGAAGTGGAAAAGCAGAGATAAGTAATGAACACTTTCCTCTCATGCAGGTTCCAGCACAAACTGTCTGCTGATGTGAAGTGAGGCACTTTCTAAGGCTGAAAAGGACAGAACTTGAGCTTATATTTCATAAAATATCTCCTAAACATACAGGAACACACAAAACCACGCAGAAGATGATGAGAAAGTGGGCAGCAGTAAGCACAAAGAATCCATCTACAAAAGCAGAAGCAGAAACTGCTCCAGCTCATCTGCTACGCAAACATGACAGCGCGGTGCAGAGACACACGCTCTCACATAACTCGGAGGCTCCGGGCGCACAGCAATGAGCCCTGCGCAGAGTAGCAGCTATTAGTTCAGTGCTTCGTTGCTTTGGGGATCTGCAGCTGTGCACCTACAGAAACGCTCCTTCCAGGAGAAGGAATGACAAGCAAAAATGAAGTACTTTCCAACTGGAAGGGCAAGGGTACAGCAAAGCTACAAATGCTGCTGAAAAACAGACCCTTCTGGCAGCTTGCTTTTGCCAAATCAAAGGACTATCTATCAGAAAAAACGTGCTGAAAGAAGCTGTTCTGAAACAAGTGAAAACTTTCAAAAGACACGAAGATCCTGAAATCCTGAGAAGGATCCATTTAAAATGCATCTGAAGATTTTTCCAGTATCCAGAACAAGTGCAGCTTTCTCCTGACTGCTGAACATCTATAATAAAAGGGCCCCAAGGGCTCACTAGCTGCTCACAACCAACAGCAGGATCCTTACTCAATAGCTGACTTTAGTGCAGAACCGATGTTCATTAATGTTAGAAATGAAGAGCTTTCTATGATATGCTTGATATGCTACTCACTGTAGGTTCCGATATCTAAAACCTTCCTCCCCTTACATTTTGATTGCCATTTGTGTATCCAGAACAATAATCACATTTATAGCATTCCACAAGACATCTTTTCTTCTTTCCTCCCACCTTGTCTTTTTCCTTGACTTTACTATTTTGGCTATTATAATTAAGAAAGTAGATTCAATAGTCTAACAAAAGACAGATGCAGACACAATACTGAATCATCTAGGCAGAAGAAAAACTCTTGGGCAACGATCACTAAATCCTACATGATTGAATTTACAAATATATTCCATGAGGTCCATCCAATTACAACCATTCCCTTGCAAAATGTTCCTTGTTTTCACTGATAAAGGATTAATCACCTGCTTACATACTATCCTGAATATAGACACACAGTGGGTGAACCACAGCCTTAATTACTGAGGAACAAATGGCCTGGTCCCTCAAGCTAAGTTACAATGTAAGATGAAATACTAGTCAGGATCTCTCTATAATGCAAGAGATACAGATATAAAGATGTGACTCTGAGCAGCCACAGTATACCAGTGCACCTTCCCACTTATCCCAGTAGCATTAGGTTTAGTTTTTCTCTCTTTTGAATTTGAAATTACAATTTTAAATTAAATATACAGTTTTTATAATGTATTTAACATGACAGTGGTTAATTGAATTATTAAAACTGGTAAATCTTTCCCATACAGAAAAATCTGTCATATCAGTTAATGATCTTGAGGAGTCAAGCACTCTTGAGAGGGAGGAAACAAGAAGGAACGAGTAGCATTTCTCACCAAGGAAAACAAAAGTCACTGACAAAGTTTAAGCCTCAAAATGATGTGCTATGAGAAACACAAATATATGTATAGGTACAAATAGATTGCTTCCTCTTCAAAAGTGTCTCACTGCAAGGCCTGAAAACTGAGGTGGTCTGCTCCTTTGCAGAATAGGCAATATACAGCAACAGGTATTATAATGACCACCCCACTGGTAGTTTAAAAGTGCTAAACTAAGACCAGCAGCCTGCTTAACAAAGACTGCTGAGCAGCCCTTACACAGGGATAAATTTAACCCAGAATTTGTTAAGATTGGGAGGGATCAGAAGGATGAGCAGAACCAGAGGGAGGACAGACCGATCGCTCAGCTATTTCCTACAGTCTGCGTGCTTTCTTCTCAATGCCAACCCCGTTGCAGTCACGCAAAATTCTCCAAACACAAGCGTATCTAACACAGGGAAGCCGGCAGAAATGCTGGAACAGGAGACCTGGGGGCTGTGATCCACCACGTTCATTCCAACGGACACTCAATCAGACATGAAAAATGATACTTCAAATGCCAACACACACAAATGGAAAGGCAAGGAAAGAAGGATCCTATTATGAAGATGTACACTAGTACTCCTAGAAGACTGGCTGGAAGCCAAGAGATGTCGGAGGCTCACTGAGCAAGGCTGAAAGAGGAGTGCATCAGGATGGAAAGGACTTCAGAAGTACGTGAAAGACGAAAAGGGTCTCACATTTCAAACAACTTGGAAATATTGCTCAAACTTGTTGCTTGCTTTGGGTCTAGCACCAAAGTTTTCCAACCAACCAGGGTTTTATTTTATTTCTGAAGAAGTGATTTCAAGATGGGATCTGTCATTCCCACAACTGAAGGAATTTTTTTTTAAAGGCAACTTTTCTTTTGCTTTGCCTTTATTCTAGGTAAATAAAAACTGCTAAAAGAAAGATCATATAGCAGTCTCTGCTAGCTATATGATCTCTTCTTCTCACAAGCATTTAGCCTTAAATTAACTACATTTACCTCAGATTATGAGGTCAATCTTTCAAATATTTAGTGAATTTTGACATGTGAAATAAAGTCTGTTTTAATCTTCATTATAACCCTTTCAAAAACTAAGCTTATAAAAGTTACATCTCAAACATTTCAACTTTAAGACTACATTTTTAAAAAAAAATCAGCAAAACAACTGATTTTTTTGTTAACTGATTAATTGTTAAAATAAAGCAAAAAACAAGAACATTTTTTAGATTATGGTTCTTTTCTATCTTAAGGTTACAAATATTTCAGCATACTTACTGTTTTGGCTACTAGTGTTAAAAACATGTATCTAAACTCAAAGCCCCAAGAACAAATATCACAATGCTTTGTATAAAAGCGACATTTAATCCTATAATTTTCAATTGCTTTGAAATAATTTTAATAAATCTGTTACTGTAAAACTTCAGAAAATTACGGTACCAAAATTCAAGCTTCAAAGAGTGACAGATTGCTTCAAACTTCAGAGTAGCTTTTTACACAACACATATCTTCCTCCCACCTTACTTTTCAACTCAGTCACGTAGTAAGGAAGGGTTTAAAAAAAACATTTAACTGCTTTTGACAGAAAATTGGGATCTTGATGAAAGGAAAATTTATTTTGAGCTGTGTCTTTTCCAAAGGAAATGTCAACAATTTAGAAAAAAAAAATAAAAAATCAAACACCAAAAAAAAGTAATCAAAGACTTACAGAGAGTATACAAAAATTTGAAAATGTCATCATGGTGCCTTAGCACAGTTATAGCTCACATGAGGATGGTCTCATTCCTCTCTGTGAACCAGGCTCTCAGCACGCAGACTGACATGTGGTGAGCGTGGCATGTCGCAGTTAGACACTGTCTGATCCAAAAGGCACAGAGAAGCGTAGTGCAACTATGTTCTCCACACTTTGTGATGCCCTGGAGTATTTCTTGATTAAAATATACAACATTTTCCAACTAAAATTTTCCAGATTTTGATTTCCAGCACAAAGTTCACTTCTGATCAAGCCTAAAACTTGGGCGGGTGAAAGCCAGCCACGAGAGCAAATGGCACTCCTAGAGCTCTACAAGGACATGGCAGGATGGGGATGGTGTCACTGAAGACACATACCCATATGGGATGCATATGGTTCACTCTGCCCACTGGCTAATCTTCATCCTCTGTGCCTCATGCAGACATCAGAAATGTTTGCTCACACATGGTTTTATCAAGGGAGAAATAACAACCACTTAGGAAATCCATATGACTTACCTTCTGAAATTCATTTTTCATCTGAAAAAAAAAAGTAACTATATAAAACCAACATTTTTTTTCTGAGCAAACTTGTCCTTGTAAATAAAATCATTTGCTCTCTAATTCTGTCAGCCCAGAAGAGGAAAAGAAAGAGAAGACAGGTCTCATGACACCAACAGAGCAGTATTTCAAATACCAAATGCAGAGTCACAGACCTCTTTTTATTAGTAAGAGTTCTTAAAAATCTTTTTTTTAATCATACAGACCTTTTCTCATAAATGATACAGCTTTTGATTTAATATCCTCTCTCAGTTGCCTGGTTTTAGTCAGGTATTGCAAAACATAAACGTTTGGAGCAAAATTGATCATATTCTGTTCACCGCAGCCGTAAGGCATCTTAATCAATGACGACAAACCGTTGATAGAAGGCCCAAGTAAATCACCTGAAAGATTAAATTTAATGAAAATAAATAAAGGCTTATTGCAAATAAATGCATACCTCACAGATAAAGGTGGGTATTATCTAAACTGGGAGAAAATGTGACACCTTAGTAACATTTGTACCAAACACCACTAACCAGGCAGAAAAGGTACTTCATCTTCTGATCAACTTTGTGCCCACTGACCCATCTCCCCACAGACCTTTTCAACTACAGAGTAATTTCAAACAGACGCTATTGAAAAACAAACAAACAAAAGATACAAGAGATATTTAATGCAAGAAAATGTTTCAGTAATGGTACATATTTGAAACTTCCTGTATTTCTTCTCTCACCCACAGTTATCAAAGCTTAGGTGTCACAAGAAACGACAGTCAGGTTTTAGGTTTTATTCTGCAGACAAGCAGAAATAAAACGATACTAGCAAACTTTGCAAGATCTTCCTTATTAAAATCTGATTCCCTCTCTAACTCTGAAAATAGATAGTCAGCACTATAATATTGTTAATTAAATAACTTAAGGGAATAACATGTTCTATCCATAAAGTCTTCCTATACTTAGGCTAATGCACGATGGTAAAATATTTAGAATTAATGATTCAACCTACTAATGCAGCAATTAAATAAAAATTAACGCAATTCCCTAAAAACCTATAAAGCAACAGCCATACTGGGCAAAATCTTGTAAGTATCCTTCAGCAGGGGCTCTGAGAGAAGCTCTGGCAAATCCTGTACAGGTTATTACACACCAGCCTCCCTGCTCTACTGGGCAGAGTTTATTACTTCTACTGGCAACTGCTCTGTTCTTTAAAAACCACCTATGCCTGCAGTGCAGAAGATGCCAGCAGCTGGATTATGAACACGTATATCTTAGATACTGGGTTCAACAAAAGCCCAGCAAGCAAAAAAATATTTTAAAAAAAATATAGCTCACCAGTAAAAAATAAAGATGGAAACAAACCAAGATAATCCTTACCAACAGCAGTGACCTGCACTCTCTCACTGCCACTTACAACATCAGAAGGAAAAGTGAAATCCAAAGTTTTTGATACTGCTTGTGGTTTATTCCCAGTCAAATCCAAAAGGACTGTCTGAGAATATGTCTGTTCCAGTCCTTCAGCCTATAAAATAAAGACAGGATTACAGTAATCTCCGACACTTTGTTGCTTTTAGGACAGGAGTTGTGTGCTTACTGCACAGAGGGATCTAAAACACTGTCAGGCATTTTGTGTTGCTTGCTCAAGAACATGGGCCTGTCCAAACTGACACAGAAATGTTTTTCTTGTAAGGACCTACCTCCAATATCTGCTTCTCAAAACCACATGTCAATTACAAAAATACACCCACAAAGTCAGTGAGAGCATCTCTGATGCCAGTGAATCAGCCAAGAACATGTCAAGGCTGAAGGTGGTACCTGCTGTCTGCAATTCTACAGCCTGTCATAGAAGGACTTAAACAGAATTTAGGTACATGACCATAAAGGTTTCATTTCCTCATGCATGCAAAATCCCTTGAGAAAAATTGTCCTTGAAGCAAAGAAAATAAATGGGTTTCTTTTCTCAGTCTACACCTTAGTTTTAACAGGCTTTTAGTCTCTTCTGCACAACAGCTGAACTTCAACAGAAAGGGCAATATGTGGCTCCACCTGAAAACAGCTTACAACCCTGCAGGACAGTGGTTTTACGTGGTCTAAGGAGAAGCTGAGAGAGCTGGCCCTGTTCAGCCTGGAGAAGAGAAGGCTCAGGGGGAGCTCATCAATGTGTACAAATACCTGAAGGGAAAGTATAAAGATGGAAATAGGCTCTTCTCAGTGGCACCCAAGAGCACAATAGAAGGGAACACACACAAATTTAAATAAAGGGATTTCCTTTTAAACATAAAAAAACCCAAAAAACCCAAACGTGTAAGGGTGTTCAAACAGTGGAATAAGATGCCCAGAAAGACTGTGAAGTCCCTGTCCTTGGGGATATTAAAAACCTGACCGTACATGGTTCTGAACATCCTGCTGTAGTTGATCCTGCCCTGAGCAGGAAGGCTGGACCACTCACTCCCTTTCAATCCCAAGCATTCTTTGGTTCTATGATCTTAGGCATTTATTTTAGGATGAGATGTACAAATGTCTACCACCTTCTACTGAAATGAAGCCTGAATGAATCAGACTTAGATGTCCAAAGTAAGGCAAGTCTCATCAATTTCTGGCTTATCAGAAAGTCTGGGGGCTAAATTTCCACCACTAGCAGAATACAGAGATGTTCAAATAAAATAGGCTTTGAATTAAAGCCAGGTGTATGGCAAAATTGATGATACTTATCCATAACACAGTTATTTGTTCCACTCTCCACAGATTATTAAGATAGCTGTAGCATCAGGCTTCACTGATACACACAGGTTTCACCTCTCTTTCAGAAGCATTTGACTCACTATTTGTTGTAGAACAGATTTATGTGTTCATTCCTGGAAGGGGATCTAAAGAATTTTAAAGGAGAAATTATTTTAAAAGAATTGTTTTCTACTTAAAACCAAAAACCTGACCTGAAACCAACCTTACAGAGCAAATGGCAGACAAGTAAATTGGTTTGCTTTATTGCGGCACTGTTGCCTATTTTAGGGAACCATTTATTTCAGAAACAAGCCAAGCTGCAGACTGTTTACCTTTACTAAAACTTTCTGAACGATGGCATCAGAAGCAGCAGATGACACTGCTGTCACTTTGATAGGAATCTCTCCCAGCTGTTTCGGTTTGATTGGGAATTGAACAGTTCTCCCATCCTCACTTGGTACAGATATAGACTGTTGATCTTCTGTAGCATTTATTTCATTGGATGTTAGAATAATTTCAAAAGCATCATTCATATCCAGGATCACAGTAACCTGTAAATACAGTAACATTTGCAATACAACGTGTTAATTTTGAAAAACTGCTTTCATAAGCTGTCACCTTTTTTTTTGTGTATAGAGAAATAGCTTTATGGTCCACTCACTGAAGAAAATATTGAAGTTTTCACAAGAGAAAGATGTGGTCTCCACTGGTAATGAAAACCCTGCAATGTCTAGTAACATTTAAGTACAAAAAGACTTATTTTACCTCAGCTTCTTCTTTCAAATAATTAAAGATGTTCACTTCCAAAATGAACTGCTCTCCTCTGATAATGGAGTATGGAAGGTTCAGGAAAATGAAGAAAGGTTGAAAAGCTTCTAGCTGCAAAACAAAATCAGCAGTGAACTCCTACAATCAGATACTAGCAAGAAAATGACTATACAACTTGTCTGCTGATCCCTTTTAAATTCAAATGACAGCGTACATTTACTTGTACTCTGCAGTTAACAAAATGTATTACTGCACAGCTGAAGCAGAAGCCAAAGATGTTCCTGGTCATAACCACCTTTATGAGAACTCAGTGGCACCATTCAGATGAGAGTTACTGACAGCTTTGACAGGGCAAGTTCCAACGAGGCACCTGAACTGGGACTAAGTCTATCATCTGGCAAATTTTGAAGCCGTGATCCTCCTGAAATCTCATTAAGGTAACTGAACTGTTTTGAGTGCACAAGTAATGGATGATTAAGAATCTGTCCATTGCCCTATTTGCATGACAATACAGAAACACATGTTGGAATATAAAATAACTAACTCTCTCAAACTGCGTAATTCACCAGCACCTTAGAATGATGTGTTATTCTGGAAGATTAATCTTGGCATAAATTTGTTACATTTCTAAAAATATGTATCTTCATAAATTAAAAGAAAAACTGCAGAAATATACCAGCAAGCAGTTACTTTTATCTGTGAACAGAGGTTTTTGGATCTAAGAAGTCAGTGGTAAGCTCTCATCAAGCTCAATGGGATCAAAATTTCACTGTTTATGAACATTTGTACAATAAGAATGGCTGAAGCATGATATCCTTTACTATTGAAATGTCAACTAAAAATGGTTTTAATTTGGTTTTCATTTTAAAAATTGTTGCACGTGTTTTGAGTTTCAGATCCAAAAACCCCACAGCTTTCTTTCTAGCTAGCAAATTTTAGAACATTTTCTTTTAAAACTTTGAAAAGTTGCTTGCTAAAGCTTTTGGTGACAAACACTTCTTTAGATATTAGACATTAGAGAAGTTCTGATGGAGAATTTTTGGTTAGTCCTTAGTCAAAGTTTTCCCTGTGTACCTATTTTCTTTGTCTTTTTTGTTTTGCTTTTCTCTAAAACTCTTTCAATACTGAAGTTTTACAGTCAGGAATATTCTGGTATATTACAATAAACTACGACAGAGTAATATTATCAACACTCTGTAGTAGAAATCAGATAAAAAACAAAATGCAAAGCAGTAAATGACATTAAGCAAGCAGATGTGACTTATTTATTTTCCCATTACAGTTCTCATGCATTTCTTTTATTTGCCTCTCTGTATGGTACTGATTAACATGTTTCAGCCATATGGAACTCTAAGTGCAATCTAAACATCCCTGAACAGTGCATGTGGGTGATTATAGTTAAATAATAATCTCAACATCTGTTCTACTTGCAGCCTTCTCAAATTTGAGGATAAGAGGCCAAGTATATATTTTCATACCGTTTGAATCAGAAAACTATTCCTCTTTCTGTCCCATCACTGTCAAGCCAAGTGAAAGAAACAAAAATCGTGATTGCAGTCTCAAAGGAGCCTTAGCTGCAAAGTCCAGATCGAGCTCCAAATTTTGTGGCAGAGTTATGATCAGGATGTTCAAAGCACATGTTCTGTGTCTGGAGTAGCAGCCAACTATGAAATCTGGACCCAGATCTCAATTTGGATCTCAAAAGTTACCCCTCCCCAAGAATTTGAAAGCATGAGAACTTAAATGGGTAAACTGGCTGTCTCCAAGCTATGTTTGCACTAGTCCTGGCATCAAGTTGGAAATCTATGACCCAGTACTGCACAGTTTCAACCTTTCTAACCTTAGGCACTTAAGTGGAGTTGTCTCAGCTAGGAACATAGTTTCTCTAGGATCTTTACATAATGAACAGAAGGAGATAACTACCTTCAGAGGATTGTTCAACGTACATAAAATACTAGCTAAATAAGACTTCAAAAAGTAATTCCTATTTTACACAGGCTAAATAACTCTAAGATGCTTCCATGAATACAGAGTGAGCTGAGGACAACTGCACTTGTACATTGGGAATCTCAGGTTAGAGAGTGCTGAATTTAGCTTAAATTGCTGAACTTCTCAAACACTTAGAAGCACAAAAAGAGTCTCAGGAGACAGGAACTTGGCAGCAAGCAGCATCTCATCCCACTGCTGGCTCTCAGTGTCCACTCTACTCCTCAATCTAAGTCACTCAAAAAACCGCACCTATGTTTAGTCCAAGACAGGTTTTGACAGATAAATGAAAGCAAGACCAGATTCTCCCATCCTCCCTCCTGAGATAAGTGTTAGCAAAGCAGTACAGTGGAATGAACTTTCCAGCAGACAATGTGCCTCTCCCACCCCGGCCACCTCTTTCTAGCTAGTCTGTGCAAAGCTCCCTGCATGCACTGTCAACTCGTGGAAAGCCCTCCTGGCAAAGCCAAGTACACATGGAAACACACTGTTCTCAGGCATTCATTCCCCCTTTCGACATATGAAGATTCTGAAGTGGGGCTATCCTGAAAGTGCTCTAACAAAACAACTGTTCCAACAGAAATAGGCACCCGAGTATCTGTGTAATGTCTGAGATACATATTTATATGAGCAGGAAGGGGAGGCAGATCATGTATGTCTTCAGTGATGGAGTTTTCTTTACAGTTTGAATACATATGGCCTCTCAATTGCTTCATTATTATAAGGATATGGCTGCTGTTAGAACTAAAATACAGCTTCCAGTAATAAACTACAGCGTTACCAGTGTTTAAAGAACTGTCTAGTGCCATGGTACCTCCACTGGAGCAGTCGTCACCCCAAGCCCACTGTTTTCAGACATCACAAAAGCACTGGCTACCCAGGATGTGATGGTATCAGGTACAATGACTTCCATTGTGGTGTTTGTGTCAGACCTGATGGCAGAAGAGGAGAGGAGACTTTCAAAAGCACCCATTTACAGACATCACTAAGTAGACATGAATGTTTAAAATGCATCAAAAATCATGTCCAAACTTTTGGCAGGAAAAGCTGCTGATTATCTGTTTTTCTTTTCCTAATCATATAGAAATATTGTGATGGGATCAAAATTATTAAAAAAATATTTTAAGTTACATGAATTGGAGGTAATTACATTGAATCACATTACACATAGTCAACTTTTACAGAACCTTTAAAACAATCCCATGTAACACTTGCTTCCCAAACTTCTCAGCTATGAAAGAATACAAGACTTGTGCTTCACAACACAGGTTGGATTTCACCATCGTTTGACAGTTCGAACTGTTCATTGAATTAGGTGCAGACAGCAAGAGATTTCCTTTTCTGGCCTAATCACCATCTTCCCATGTACTGTAGAGAAAAAGACTGGGTCTCCCTATTATCTCCTCATCTGTAAAATAAAGAGAGTTTCTTTTGTCTCCAGGATTTTTATCTAGTTTCTGTTGAAACTACAAGGCCTTCAGTTAGACATTGTCCTATTTTGTACAGCTGTACAACGCCTCATTATTTGGTGGGTCTCCAATCTCACTTGTGGCCTCTAGGTGGTAGTAGGATATCAATAATAACTACACTTTTAAGCAGTGCACTTCAGCACCAGTGCCGAATGTTACTGAATCCTACAAAATAACAACGGCAAGTGTAAATCAGTTTTCATTTGCTTCTAATCTTATACCTAGTTTTAGTGTCGATCCAAAGCCAAGTCTCTGGAAAATGTGTCCTCACATACAGATTGCTGAAATCAGGAGGTCCATTTTTAGACACCGGCATATCATCACCAAAACCATCCTCTATGGGTATCATTCCACCATCTACAAAATAAAAAGTATTTTCCTACCTACAAATACCTAGGTTTAAGAAAAATCAAATTAATACAGTTAAGAAAAGTCAAATCAATACAGTGTTTGGAGTATAATTTATAGCCTTGTTACATACAGTAACACTACCCTGTGACATCATTTTTTTTTTAACAATAAAAAACGTTTCACTCAAATTTTTATATGGTCTCTCTGGAGTGCTTATGGAACTGGTGTAATATGGGTACACATGACAAACCACTGCAACATATATCAGCTGGAACTGCAAATAAAAACTCCATTCACCCTCAGGCCTTTAATGGGTAGTGTCACTCTGGACAGCAGCAAAAAGGAAGTTTTTAAAATACCAGTCATATGCATTTTGTATGTCTTGAACCTTGGAAACAGTAATGGTTTGCAAGGCTGGATGCAGCCTGTATGAAGCACAGTAAGAAGCCTTAACCCATGGACCTCCTTCCCCACTCAGTAAATTAGATTTGGCTACATTTATTTTTATTACTTACAAAGAAAATGTTCCTTATCCTCCTCAAGAATTGCATCAGTTGATACCCAAAGGCTGCATTTCTGGATAAAATTTATACAGTATATCTCAATACAGGACATTCAGGACATCAACAGTGCTTATCTATTTTCTTTTTCTTTCTTTTTAAGAAAATAAAGTAATCATAATAAATTAATAATAGAACTAAAGCAAGTAATATACAGGAACCAACAAAACTGAGATCATCTGAACCTGAATATTGCCCTAATGACTGAAAACATTTCAAAGGGAAGACAATATCAAGCATAAAGCAATCCATATTTATGAAAGCATAAACTTTTTTTTTTTTGCATTCAGAGTGTTTACATATTGATCATTTTCATAATTCAAAACCCATATAAGCCATGGAAACAGTACATTGTCTATAGTCCCAAACTTTTAAAAGGGCATATTCTTCTAGACAGTGATATGCAAATCACTAAGCAGTAAAAAAACCCAGCTCAGAATTAAAAAAGAAAGTACCTGAAAGACACCAAAAGAACCTCTGACCAGGGGGAAATACTGCACTGTGCTGTATAAATTGAGCTCATGGAAGATCTAAGATAAGAAGAACAAAATCATCCAAAGAGTGAATGCAAACACATTTTTCAGAACTTACACTGTTGTAGATGCTGAGCTGTACCTCACACAGCAGCTTGCTTAGCTCTCATGTCAAAGAAAAAAGAATCCATGACAGGATGAAGGGGGTTAGGCTGCAATGGTTTCAAGATTAATGGAAGAGGGACCAAGACTATGTAAGCCTAAAATAGGACCTACAGCCCACTGATATTCTATGGCACTTAGGCTACGTCATTTGAGCACTTTAAGAATAATGTGTATTGTCAGCTCTTTCAAACTGTCGATGCACTAGAACTTCCGCAATTAAAGGAAATTAAAAAAGATTATTAATTTATTCTGCTCTTCAAAAAATAAAATTCTTTCTTTATTTTATAGTACTCATTTTAAAGACCACAAAGCAAAAATCATTAAGGAGTTTTTATGACTTTTTGGTCTTTCCTGAAAGAAGAAACTGCCAAGTGTTAACTATCAAATGGAAGAACAATAAAGTATTAATTGGAATTAGAAATGGTGGATCTATTACCTTGTAAGCCCTACAGTCTTTTTCCACTCATGTCAATAAACTATTTTCAGAAGTAAAAACTATTTGCATAATTAAGGACTAAAAATCCTGCCCAAAGAACATTAATCATTCAGCAAATAAACTGTAACATTTCCTTAAGCATACATGCTTCATACACACAATAACGAAAACATTTTTTCCCATTTACTTACAGAATCTTCCGTTATATCGCTACTTTCTCCTAGAAGCTTTGTAGTTTTATCAACGACTGCAAGTCCAATTACTGATCCTGGTTCTGTTGTACTGATTTTAAGGGACACTTTCTCAGATGGCTTGACCTTATCTTTGCTCCAAGAGATTTTAATCTAGAAAAAAGTAAAAAACAGCACTGGTTTAAATTATACAGTGATATTTACAGCCCCTGACAACTTCAAGGGAGCATTTTCTTAGCTTAATTGGCTATAATTAGGACGCTGGATTTGCTTTTCCTAGGATCTTTGAGAAAATACTATGGCATTCATTTTGCTCTCTTGCTCTCCTAGCTCATCAGGTCCTTGAACTGGTGGGAAGTCAGCATCAGGATCCGTTGTTATTTCAACCAGCTCTTAGTATACAAGCAGCAATCTCTTGAACCACAAGGATATACCAGTTTCTACAGCTGAGGGCAGTAAAAGAAATGCATTTGCTGTTTATTAATGCACAACACAGCACGTAACGTATTTAGGGAAAAGATAATTTGGGGAAAAAAATTCAGCTCTCAAAGATTACAACTAAGTGTTCTGCTGCGACATCAATACAGAAAAGGGATATATGTAATAGGAGCATTTGTAAGGAATATGGAAATAAATAGGCTAATACAGCATCAGTTCGCCTTCCCTGGAGTACTGAAGAGAGGAAAGGTCATCTGCTGCAAGGTATTTCTAATGCATCCCATCTCCAGTGCATCAGATGATAATGCAAAATTTCTGTTTAAAATGAACAATTTTATTCATTTTCCTCATCAAAACACCACTACTGCAAAGTCTTGAGGTGGAATTCAACTTTAAGTTACCTACATTTAGCTGTCCACATTTCAGTTCAGTATCTAAGCTCCAGTCACACATAGAGTTAAATAATTTTTCATGCAGGAGTAAGACAAACAGTGTCCCTACTGATGTCTAATTATAAGTATTAAAGTTTCCATAGGGGAGGAAGAATCTCAACCCCTTGAGAGCATTTGGGTGGTCTCACTTGTAAAAAGTCACAGTGAGGCTTTTATTTGCACAGAGGAGCAAATCTAATCCTGGTAATTAAGCTAGAAAGATCAATTCACTGATGCAATAGTAGTTTTCCCAGTCCTCTTCAACCTTTTTTGAGTTAAAGTATGCACAGTCACATGAAACACCAACACTGGTCACATTCACTGATGACAGCCCATGTACAATGTGACCACTGCCTGACTAGAACAAGGTCATCATAAACATTTGCAGTTCCGCACTTAGAGCGCTTACAAGTACCTTTCCACTATACTGGCCAGAGCAAGCTTTGGCTCAGTAACTGACCAAACTATTAAAAACACAGGGAGATGCTGTACATCTCTATGTGGAACAAATAGAGCTAATAGAAATTTCTTTCTATTAGCCCTAACTGCACCAGTATTATCAAAAGTCTTTCCAAGGATTTACACAAATCCGAGATTAGATCCTCAATGAGAAAGTTTTCACAGTTTCAATCCTATGATCTAAAATACTGTTTACCACGCAACAAACAGAAAAAAAACCCATGATCTCAGACTCAAGTTCAATATAGTTACCTTGTCATCCAGAACAGGCTGAACTGGGATAGTGAGAGCATCATTTACAACCACTCCAAGATCATCAACATAGAATACAAGTATACATGCCAAAGGAGCCCAGGAATTTTCTGCTGTTAAAGTGAATGTTTTTGCAGCCTTTGTGCCAAAAGCCATAATTTGTTCCTTAGATAACACCTGAAAGGGAAAAATGTTGGTATCTCAATGTGTCATAAGCTCTGCAATTCCTTCTGCAAATAGCTGTTAAAAGAAGAGACACATAGCTGTGATTATTTTTTTATTACTAAGTGGTCAACTAATTCTATAAGGCTGTGTATGGAACAGGTGGGTAATGTAATATTTAAACATTAGAAATAGATTTATTTTTTTCATGCTTTAATTCCTGTATCACTATGGACAGGTAACAAACTACAATGATGAGTGCACAGCCCAACATATGCTATGAGGACATAAAAATACAACAGTAATATCACTGGGCCATGTCGGTCATTTATAATAGCATTTGAGTTTGAATCAGGAATACAACCTTAAAAGCAAATCTCCCAAACACCCCTACTTACCACACTTTGGCTTGCACCATGCAGAGTGTAAACTGGGGCCCACTAACATGTTCCAGGTAAAAACAGGCATTCATTTTACCAGATCAGATTAGAGCTAGTCTGAAGGTATCTCACAATACCCAGAGCTCAGGCCCACAGCATCAACTTTTTCACTCTAAATTGCTTCTATTGGACCATATCACTTACTAATGAAACAGAGCCATGAAGGGCAGTTCCCTGCTTTTGATTGCATGGATCTGATCTTTTTTTTTTAAATCTGCTAGAAAGTGTTTCTATTTTAGAAAATACACATGAATGCCCACATTTTATATTGTCCTAAGGTTTTCCTTATTCAGTTTACTATTAAAGTCTCTGAAAGAAAAATAATTGTAGTTGTCATGATCATTATGGTGTAGACTGTGCACAAGACAGGCACATGTTAAGGACAGGATGGGAGACTGATAATGGCATATGTAATAAACTCTTCAATCCAGATATTGTAAGAAACAGTACAGCAGCTGAGCCATTAAAGAAGCCATTAGGCAAGACTTTTTTTTAAAAAACGCTTTCTACGAAGTTCCCTTGTTAACAATGCCACCCTGCTCACTGGACCATCTGTTTCCTCAGCAGGCAGGTCTTGTCCTCACCCTACACCTGCAGGCCCAGCCTTGACAGTCCTGAACCTGCATACAGGCTCCGTAAGCCCCCTGCTTCCACCTGCATCCACAGGACCTGCTGACAAGTCCCAGCTTAGGCTGCTCCTGGGACATCCCTGCCCCGTCTCCCCTCACAGGTGCTCTGCACAGTCAGAGACAGTATTGCTCTCACAGTTGCACCTTGACTCACATATCTGCAAGCAGAGACAACCCAACACCCAAATCAAAGATGCACTTCTCCCAGACAACACGTCCTTACAGTGCCAGGGGCACTTCTGATAGGTAGTGAAATGGAGCTCTCTTTCAAAAAGGACCATCCTAGAAAAAAGGAAGTTTTGGGGCCACCTCTTTCACAAAGCATGACAAAAAATGCCGAATCTCTCTAACATTCAATCACATTCCACTCACTGGAGTATTTCTCAAGTTGGTAAAAGTCATCTTGGATCGTCCTCATATGTAAAACCATTAACTTACCAGATAGTGGAACTCTCTCACTGGCTTGTTGCTTGCAATGCTCAGCTCAAAAGGCTTCCCAGCCTAGAAAAAGCATATGATTCATATGGATGAGTATGAAAACATGAAGAGCAACATGAACAGTTCTTACCTTGGCAAGTTTTGTCTCAGACTGTACCTTTATATCCTGGCTCTTTGTTTTAACCTGGAGATAAGTCTGGCTAGGGGAGCTGAACACATCATAAACACCTATGTCAGTCCTACTGCTGAGGAACTCTGCCTGCAAGACAATGCAAAACAAAGCTCTTAACAAAACAGCAAAATCTGTGTGATGTTCACATATATGGTACTGTTTACAAGAGGATGGTAGTATTAATGGCAGTACAGGACCACTTCACTGCTTATTTTGGGTATCAGTTTTGTTTTTTCCCTTGCTATATGGTACAATTATTAGATCACATTTAGACAGTATCTGTCATTTTCTTTCCAGCACTAACATGAATAGGAGGTAAGGAAAATAGCAGTAGGTGATATAACAGCTGTTGCGGATGACAAGAACAGCATATCATTGATCATAGCCCACTCGATTTGGTACGTCACTGCTCCAAAGCAACATATTACAAAGCAATACCTGAACTCTCAGAGTTTTTGTATCAGACTGGATTGGAAACTCAATATCAATTATTCCATTTTCTGGGACCGTGTAATTCAGGACATGGACTGTCAGATTTCTCTCCTCTGTTGCCTCATTCTCAAGGTGAGAAAGTGAAGAGTGGTGAAAAAGCAGGTCTGACTGTTGTGCAGTGATTGTGACAAGATTCTGCCTCTCTGCAGCTGTCAGCTGGTTGCTATCAGAACGTGTCACCTTTAGCTAAAAACAGAAAGAAAGAAAACACCTGTCAAAGGGTAAAGCTAAAATGCACATCGCGTAACATGTAACTATATATCTCTCACATCATATCAAAAAAAACAAGGGCATCCTGAGTTTTCTCACACATCAGTAACTTTAATCACTTGTGAGCACTGCATGTAGGCAAGTCAGCCAAGAACAGAATTATTCATAACTCTAGGGAGTGAAAAAAGAGCAAAAGCGAAGCAGATGGAACTGAAAGATGACCTGGCTTTCAGCTCTCTTAATTACTGTTCTTGTTGAAAATGTTTGTCTCTCAGGCAAATTACACATATCCTACTTAGAGTCTGAATATTTAATTTTATCACTTGTATCTCATCACCACAACAAAGCACAACCTAACATTACATCATGTGCAGGAAAATGCGTCAGATGAGCAAAGATGGTGCCAAGTCAGACGTCTTTATGGATTCAGCAAATGAGCTGAAGACTTAAACCAGGCCCAAAATTCTGCAACTTCTTCACTCCAGCATCCATCAACTAGCACTACAACTTACACCAACCTTTATTCCCACATTCAAGCAGATTCTCATCCATAGTACAACCATTCTCCTTCTGCATTACACACTCCAAAAATTCAATTTCTACATTTAAAAGCACCAAAGTAATGCTTCACTTTTCTTTTTTCAATGCAGAGATCTGTCACTCCATTATCTCTCCCCCTCTGCCATTATTTTCCTATCTTCTCTCTGTACACCATATGCAGATCTCCACTTACTAGTAATAACAGCAGTTGTTCCTTCACACTCCTCTGGGAGCATAACTGATACCTTCTTCTCTGACAGCTGCAAGCATTGCTAAATGCCTCAGCTACCTCTCAGCTCATCTTTGGAAGAGGAAAAAGAAGCAGGTCAGAGCTGGAGTCTAACTGGGTTGTTGGTAAGGAAAATGAAAAGGACAAAAAACAAAGACCCAAATGATCAGGCTAGCACAGAGCTATGACTTACGGCAATCTACTCTGAAAGTGTGTTAGCATATTTTACTGTCATTTAGGTCTGATTTCTATAGAGTAAAGGCTCAAGAATAGTAAAGTCGATTCCCCTTTTCAAGAAAAATGCAGAGATGCAATACGCAATCTCTGCTAAATGTAGAAATACTGAATGCAGACTATAGACAGCATGAAATACTTCTATGAGAGGACTGCAGCTGATATGAGAAAGACAGGACAGAAGGCAGAAAAGACACTTTCACTTGAGAGCAATGTGGCTTGGTGATTTTACTGAATTTTGTAACAGCTGCTTACTTATATATATGCATTATATAAAGTATATATTTCTGTGTATATAGACACAATTCCATATACAAATATTATTAGGAGGGTTGGGACTCAAGAACTACCCTATTGTTTTGAAGCACAGTCAACTAATGGAAAACAGTCAGCTAGAAACTGGAAAGATTTCTCTTCCATGAGAATGCTGACAAACTATGCTCAAATATATCCTGCCAACACTACAGCATTCCCTGCCACTTTACCCTTTTCTAGAGCAAGTGCCTCTAAGTTCAGTATTTGGCAGTATGCGTCATGAAAAAGAGGCAATTTGAAAACAAATCTGTAAATTATACTTAAAAATCTGAGGCAAACTTTGGCATCTAAGCAAAAATACAGAAGTCACATTTGTTTATACATGGACAATAGTAAAATAAAAGAACTTACAGTAGCTATGAAGTTCAGAGAAGGTTTTATAACTCTAGAGTAGTCCATAAATTCAATAAAATAGTCACTTTGCTTTGGAAATATGATGGTACTTGAATTTTGGGAGATTCCTGTTGAATAATTGTATGTGTTTAGACAACATGCTTTTAACATACATACTACTTTAGCAGCAATACAATTTACTGTCCATTATTACTAAATAGTTGTCATATTTTTCACCATTTCCACTCCTGTTACTTTTCATCCTTCCAGCTAAGGATCAATACAAAGGTGGTACACATACTGGTACTGTCTTCCACAATGCTAAATAAGCCATAGCACATAGTGCTCTGCTCCATGCAGACTGTATCAGAATGACACAAGGAAGGAACTTATGAATCCCACATCAGCCAACTTCACCTTGCCAGGGTTTCTACAGAAAGTCTGTCATGAAACCTAGTTTCTGGGACAGGCAGAAATTTGTACAAATTATTTTTTTCTAATATGCAAGGTGCAGTGGAACATGAACACACAAAAAGGCTCAGTTTGCGAAACAGCCAGTCTGGAAGAGAGTAGACACTGGACAGCACAGGACCAGAGAACTCTTTCTACTGATGTGGTTTACAAACAAACAACTAAGGTAAGTTTATGATTAAACTTAAGTTTGCAAGACTCAGGCTAATGCTAGCAATTCTTTATGCCTGCTCTAGTCATCAAAAGTGATCAGTCACTGACTTTAAGCCCCCATGTGAATATATTTCTTCGTTATTTAATAAATCATTTAACACAGAACTGTATTCAACCAAGTTAACAGGTGGTTAAAACATTTAATATCTAGGCAAGCAACAGTTCAGATGGGTTTTTTTCAGATAATATATCTGCATGTAGATGATTCATACTGGCATCAGAACATGATGCTTTTCTAGCACTCCAAGCTCTTCCACATAGCAGTAAGCTCTTCCAGCACCACCTACTTTTTGGATTTCTCTCAGAAGACATCACACAACCACATACCTGTGAGCGACTCGGTGACCACTGCAATAATTTCTATTGGCTCTGTGTAATCACTGTCACCTTGGTGCCACGACTGATCAGTGTTCAAGTTTTGCAACATAAGCTTGTTACAGGTTACATTCACAGATCCATTTATCTGCAATGTAGAAAAAAAAAAAAAAACAACCTGTTGAGCCAGCAAAGCCAAGGACATCTTTCTACCTACAACAGCTTATTTCCGGTTAAGTCCTGTAGCTCTCCCCACATACAAGTTCTGGAGTGTCAACACCAGGAAATTATGAACACTATTTTTATTTTTTGCTTTCAGTAACCATTTTTATTAAATCCAGTTGCAGTTCATCACTTTTTAGAGTCAACAATGCCTTATGGAGAAATTTACTTTTTCTTTCTTGATATCTAGCATTATCCACTTTTACATTGCCAGAGCAGTGGTACCTATGCTTTACAAAAAATTACAATTAAAAGGTCCCTGCCTGAGGAGGGGGTATACCCTACCCAACATCCCTGAGCTCAGAGTTTCTGTAAGCTAAGTGCTGCTGAAGGCACTGAAGTCAGCCAACAAAAAATGACAGACACACCATGTAGCAAAAATTGAACCTGTTTTAAATGTGTTTCACAGCTCAAACATAAAATACCTGATTTTGCCACAGGATGCCATGAATCTACCATCACTTTTCTGTCTTCAGATCAGAAGTGCATGCCTTTATAAATTTCATGTTCCAGATTACAACTAGTACAGTAACTCCAGTGCAATTACTAGGCAATTAGTAGGCAAAACGCTTTGGTCTTTACCATGCTAGAGCTCCACTTAGACTATTGCAGTGGTCTCCTCTGGCCTTGTAACACAGGGTTGAGTGTGCAGGGGCACAAACAGGGCCAGGGAGCATTCCTGGGCACAGGTCCTCCATCACCTACGCTGGTACAGAGGCTCCTGGAAAGTTTTTCTACCTGGGCCAACTAGAACTCTCCAAAATAACTTCCAGGCCCAGTTTAAGGCACCACAGTGGCCAAGTGTTGTTCCCAACAAGCAGTCTAAATGTAGACACTTTATTCTGGAAATTGAAGAGAGTTACAACACTATCCATGCAAGTCAGTCCATAGACCATGCCAGTTGAATTCGGCACTCAAGAATCGTCCCAGGCATATTTAACCTACAAAAAAAGACACAGGCTTAAAGTCTACAATGCTACAAACTGCTAACAGAAGACTCACCTCCATTGTTGTTGTTATATTTCTCTTGTTTGTCCAGTAAGACACAGAAAGGCAAGTGACTGTTACAGTTCCCTTTACTGGCTTTCCATACGTGTACCTGAAACACACCAGTCAAACAATGCATCACCTTCAGGGCTTGGACTCTTGAAGAGTTCTCAAGGCAAAATATTCTACTAAAACATTCTTCCCTCACCTCAAACATGGCTAGAACACAGTTGTACTTTGAAACGTGGAGTTTCCAGTACCGAGACGTGTTATCGACACTAAAGTCAGAAGCTCAAAACCCGGAGAAGATACTGCTGCTCTTTCCAAGCTCAATAAACCTATTACTATTATTATGGGCTGTACAGTATAGGAAAATTAACTATCAATATTAAGCTGAACTGGAAGCAAGTTACTGACTAGAACAGCAATCTAGCATCATAACTAATATGCAGTAGAGTTAAAATGGGACAAGGGAAGCATAAGCATTTTGTTTCCCAAATGCTGCTAACCCAGAATGAGAGATCTCGAGATATTTGTACTCAAATTTTTAGTAATCACAGTTCAAAGAAATCATAGAATTATTACACAGCAAACAATTTGCAGCTGTGGCAAATCTGAAAACTGTAACAAATCTGAAAACTTTAACATACTCACTTCTTAAAATGCCATTAGCAACCTGCAGTCAGCGAGCAGTAATAAAATATTTTGTATAAATATTTCCATGTTATACATAAGAGAAACCATTACATTATCAGATTCAGACAGAGAAAGGTGGGAGGAAACCCAAAATCATTCTAGCCCCTCAGTAGTAATATATTGAGATGTGATAAATTTAAGTACTTTAAATCATTATGTATTTGACTGGCAACCACTTAAGAAATATCAAAGCTGAAAAGCAGAAAGAAAGAATAATCAAATAGTGCAGTTACTGGAAGAACTCTGACAACACTATCTTGCACCTGAACTCAGTCTTTCCAAGCAGACCTAATTACAGTAATAAGCTGCCATTAACCTTGAAATGATACCACAACTGGGTAGCATCCCTGTACTTAATTTAATAATACTCCAGAGATGAGAAAGGAAAAGGGTTTTATGACATCTACAAGTGTAATGGACATATAAATTCTTTGTACACAGAGGCATTATACCTATAAAAACAGTCACCAAGAATGAAGTCATTCCCTATAAATAATTATGACATAACAGTAAAACTTTGGCACTGCTGGGATTCAATTTCAGACAATTCACTGGTGTCCAAGTCTGGATTTATTGCAACAGATAGGTACACTCATATACCTTAGGACTATATTTAATGGAGGAGTCAAGTACCCTGTGGAAGATCAAAACAACTTCAGAAACCAAATTCACATTGGCATATAAAGGAGTCCAAAAGTAAAGCAGAATTGGGAAAGAAATGGAGGAAAATTTTTTCTAAATTGCCACTTATCAGAAGCCTAGATGGTTTATAGTACCAGGCTGCAATGCCTCTAGGAAAGGAAGCTTTTTCTCAGAAGTTCAAACATTTAATTTAAATAGCTTGTTAAACAATTATTTCTGCATTTCACTTAGAAATTGAGTTCTTGCTTAGAATATATGCATTTTATGGCAATAATAACCCACAGAAAATCTTTTATTTTAGGTCTTCTTGAATGGATATTTCAGGTAGATCTATCTGGCTCTCATCTTCCCAAAATAAAATTAATTTCTATTTGAGATTAATGCATACTAAATTTTTTCTCTAGATATTTGTTCAGCTGAAAAATAAATTATTATTTATACAGTAGTTTACAGTGAAGTATCTTCTGAATGTCTCAAGAGTTTTTAATTCTTCATCAATTTACAGGTACAGATATTTTTATAGGCTGGAGAAGTCTATACTTCAAATCCACAATGTGGAAAAATTGAATCAAGAAGGATGTGCACAGAAGTTTGCATAATTTGCCAAGTGGTCTAATAAAATATAGTCACTCTACCTAAAGACCTTGACGTGGTAAGTTAGAAAGCACCACAAAAGAGCCATGAGAACAAAAAAATGCCTCAAAATATACATTATGAGCAAAAGACTCAAGAAATTTTCTGAATAAGGTAGCAAAAAACGTCCTTGCTGAAGTCTAGAAATACCCTTACCAGACCAAAAAAAACATAACGAGAAGTCTGAAGATGTATCTATCATTGTTACAACAAAATCCAGTAACTAGAAATTTATGCTAGCCAACTAATTTGGACTAGAAGGCACTTTTTCAGCATTCTAATATAAGTTTTCACTTTGACACTTAAAGATCCACAATAATTTTCGTAAGAGTGAGAGTGACAATGGTATCAATGATTTACTTACTTTGCAGTGACAACACCAGTTACATCTTCTTCTCTCAAAGAGTAGTACAATGGTGTTGTTATCATAACATCAAATTTTGGTAAGACTGAAAAAAAAAATTACAGAAAGCACTAAATTCATACAAGAAATAGTATCTTCCTCCTTTTTTAAGTAATAAGCATAGAACATGTAATATGATAAAGACCACTACAGTTTCCTAAATATAAGATAAGATATATTTTTAACCCAACCGTATGCACATCCCAGACTAAGACTTTTCACTGAAAGGAGAACAATAAGCATCATATAGGCAGACTGCACACAAGCTTATAAGACTGAACTATAAAACGTTGAGCTTATTCAACCTTTTCAGAATCAGCAAGCTTCATGATCAGACATTATACAGATTTTTGGGATGAACGCATTGTCTGCATGATCCTGGAAAAACAGGGACAATAACTGCATCTTATAGACTTAAGATAAGTATTTTAAAGATTGTGTGACATACAGACACTACAGTTATGGGTCACTGAAACTACAATGAACAGGGCAGCTGCTAAGATGATTATTTTCCCAGGATACAGTCTCAGAGTCAGTCTCAGAGAAGCAAGAGATTTGGAATTTAGAATTTCTGGAGTATTCAAGAGGTTCATACTAGCCAAGGGAAACTAGTCTAAATTAATGGAGAATCAACTACCAATTTTGGTCACTACTAAATGCCCTTAAGTAACACTTACCATATTCCATCACTTTAAATCTTTGATAATGAACTTGACCCTATTGAAAAAAAGAATCATATGAGAAAATGCATGCAGTTGTGGTTAAATTAGCAAATTAACATATCTTCTAGGCCAAATCCCACCCATATTCAAGTTAAATTACAATTTCTGATATGATGTGATGTGATTTTAAATCATGGCTCAACCATTATCAGCTCCTGTAGGAACCAGTAGTATGCATTTGCACCACAGAAGGACACACAAGCTCACATGTGCCAGACTGTAAGTACATATAATGAAGAGTTTATGGAGCTTCCAATCCATAGACATCTACCTATGCCTGGTTTCTGTATAAAAAAAGCCAAATATCCAAGCTAGATAGCAAAAAACTTCCTAACATAAGTACTCACAGTCATCATGATGAACCATGATTGACCAACCAGCAATATCTTTACTAGCTCATTTAAAATTAAGTCAAGTATTTCCATACAAGAAAGAAGTTCCTACAGTGTCTAGTATCTAGAGGACAAGACCATTTCAAAAGCATGTATAACCTTAAGGTTCTTCATTTACTCAAAAAAATTGTTACGGTCTACAGTGCATACTAACTTCAGCAGAGATACTCTTGGGTTATATCTTACTGTCTTGTTTATTTGTTAGTTAAAAATCAATGGAAGAAATAACTACAAAATACATTGTTACTTGTGTTATCTTCTATTTTCCTATTGTTCTAATTTTTTGCACTTATTTCCTGATTTTCCTCAGGAGGGTATCTGAAAGCATATTCTGGCATATCTTTGAGATGTGGTACATCAGGCCAAATATGGCACATCATTAGAAAATTAATTTTAAAGGCTTTTTTCTCTGAACATTGAAAATTCAGCAGCTATTTTTGTTCTTTGGTACAATGACAGCTGATCAAAAAGTCATGGTTAGTCAGTCACATAAATTTTGCTTTTTGTTGTCTTACTTGATTGTTCTTCCTTCCTAAAGTGTGAGTAATTCAAGTTGCACCAGGGGAGGTTTAAGATGGCTATCAGGAAAATTTCTTCACTGAAAGAGTTATCAAGCATTGGAACAGGCTGCCCAAGGAAGAGGTCAAGTCACCATCCCTGTACATATATAAAAGATGTGTAGGTGTGGTGCTTAGGGACATGGTTTAGTGGTGGACTTGGCAGTGTTAGGTTTACAGTTGGATTTGATCTTCAAGGTCTCTTCCAACCTAAATGATTCCATGATTCTGTAATTCTGACCAAGCATGTACATTATTTGTCTGAAGACATATAACCCTCATTCAATTATTTTCTTACAGCACCATACCAAAAGCTGCCATTAGCAGGGAAATGGCATGAGGTGATTTACCAGCAGTGCCTAGAACTGGAGCTCTAAATTTCAGATGATCTCTTTGACAGAGGGATGACACTGGAGCAATGATTTTCCAAGAGGAAAATCTGAGCTCAGGTGAGCTAGAAGAATGAGCTGAGAAACCAAACGAGTCTCCACTTCCCAAATGACAGGAAGGGAGAGGCTCTTTTGAAAGCTTATTTTACCTCTTCACTTAAGAGTCTTCCAGGAAACAGGGGAAAGTTCAAGACAGACAACAGTCTGTCACTAGGAGGTGGCTATTTTGAAAGGTTAGTATCACGAGCTGTTGCTCTACTGGCATGATGACGTTATGCTGATGTGGAGCTCAGAAGTCTGATTACTTCGATTATTCCTGAGAACAGTGACACCACTGGAAGTTATCATATGTGCTGCAGTATCTCAGTGAATACCATTCTAAATAAACGAGTCTGATCATGGATAATCAATTATCAGGTAGCATCAAGACGTGTCAGGTGGAAATGCATGTCTGTGGTAAGAGAGGATAAACTGAGAACTCCTGTGCAAAAAACCCTAGGACCAGGATATAAACTGGAAACAATTAACTGATCTCTCTTAGCTGATCAACAACTTTGCAAATTAGGCATCTCAGATCAAGCCCCTTATGCTTCTACATTTACACGTTTCCTAGCAAATGACTTCTATCAAAGTAAAAATCAGATTGCTACCAATTTTGTGATTAAGTCACTGATCACCGAAATAATCACTGTATTTATATTCCTAGGTTTGAAAAGTTATATGCAGAATCTTCTATTTTCACAACATTTGTGCAGATCATAATCCTTACAACACAAAAATACTACAGCACTGACATGAGACTACTATCAGATAATCTTGGGAACAGGTATCTTAGGAAAATGACCTGCAGTGAATTTATCTCGTGTCTGGTTCTCTGTACATCTTTTATTTCCAATGTTAAGCACACTTATGTCACCCCTGCTGATAAGCAAACCACGAACAGAACATTACCCCAGACAGCAGGATGAAAAAGCATCTCCCTTGAAAATGAGATTTTGTTTCACATTATCTTAGAAGTCAAAAAAAAACAATAAAAAAAAAAAAAACTGAGAGAACTATAAGCAGCAGAAAACAGAGATTAAAGTGAGACTAGCACTCTTGCCTGCACCTTGTCTAAAATTACAACTTTTATGACAGAAGGCAAGCCATGTTTCACAGTGCAGGGAAAGGAAAAGACCCTACTAGGTCATCTTGATGATTTGAACACCAATACAGATTTTCCACTAACACACATCTTTCAGTCAAACTGGTTTGGAATAGGACAGGTGACAGCACTTCAACCACTCTGTGTATCTTTTTAGTTCCTTGGGGCAGGGCTGTCTCTCTGGCAAATATTGTTCAAATGTTTTGGAGTGGAAGTAGTTAAACCAGTTTTCAGGAGTGGTGGCTTCTGAGACAAGCAGTTAGTTATATATACGACCCAAGAGAGATTATTTTTTTTTAACAGGAACACGATACCATGCCTACTCCACTTGTTTCCAGAGCTGCTTTATTTTAGTAGTTTCCGTCCTCCATGCCTTCTCCTGCTTTTTAAACACACTCACCCTTCCAGACTATTAGCATTTTGCTCTACATCAGCACTTCTTAGACTGCAAAACATCTATTACATTCTGTGCACACTGCCAAAGAGAGATGCATAGAAGTATTCTGAGATTGTACGGATGATGGAGCCTTTCTGCAGCTGAGCCTTAGATGCTGCGGATCCTGACATCTAAAAATCATTAACAACTACAGTTTAGATTTTGCTCTGCTGTGATGAACCAGACCTGTTTGAAGTCATTTGGGTCTAATCCAACAAGTGAGATCACAGGAACTGTTGCCCACAGATTTTTCTCTTCTTCTTTGGCAATCAGAAGTCCCTGAAACAAATCTGGTCTACGTCCATTTTCTTATTTGTTTCTGACATATTCGTGCGTCACAAGTTATAGCATCAGGAAAGACTCTGGGTGTGGCCTCAGGGTTTGGCCCTGAAAAAGCTCGGTGCTGGCACCGTCTGTATTCCCGTGGCTGCACCGCCATCTCACGGCCCGTGTCAGAAACACTTCCCCGCTTCTGCTCTGCAGCTAAATAAAACAGATCTTTATCTAAACAGAATTAACAGAAGCATTTCACGATCACTTTCGTGCTTTATTTTCACAGGCAGGCAATCAACCCCAAAGTAAAATTCTGTATGAATTCCCAAACTTCTGTTCAAATCCAGCAGCATATAAGCAGAGTCCCACCAATGTCACCAGTATTCACACGATCAGATCCTGATGAAGTATCAGTGTTCATCTGCAAACTACTGAATACATAGCCAATTCCAAAGGTTTTAGATACAGTCTGATTTTGAAGGAAGGTGACACTTTTTTAAAGTAATTATATATATAACCTCAAACTAAATAGATCAAATGTGAAATCTGCAGCTGACCTAGCAGCAAAACATCACAGAATTCACTGCAGATACATTGTAACATAAATAAAACCTCAAAAGTTTAAAAATTCGAAGTGTAAAGTATATATAATCAATGCCAGTTGATTTTGAAAGTTACTTTATAGCTGAAGATTTTTAAAAAATATAATACTCTTTAAAAATAATTTAGGAAGCCCTTGTTGCACCTGAAACATTACTACTCTTCAATATGCAATCATGAATTTCCAAATCATAACTTCCATAAATGAGATTACAAAATGCCTTATACCTAGGAACGACTTCTGGCCGGAGATGCCTACTACAAAATCTCAGCAACTAAAAGCCTTTCAGCAACGGGCTCCACAACAGGAAATATAAGATATCCAACTAAAACATAAGGTGGAGACTTGGGAACCAGACTGTAATTACTCTGTCTTGAGTTTTTTTGGAACAGCTGTACTAACACCTGAACTCTTATTAAAAAGTACTACAGGATGTTTAACAGCAGCAAGCAGCCAGAACCTGATTTAAAACAGTATTCAGAGGCAGTACTTCCAGGAATCCAAACTCGGTACACTTGGGAACTGATCTGTAACCACGAGAAGGGAAATGTTATTTATTGACTTAACAACACTCTTTAAAGACAAGTGGGGAAACCTGAGATAGAAAGGCTGGACAGCTGACTATTTAGCTAGAAAGCTCAGGTCATGGCATCAGGATAGCTAAGTCATGCAGAGATCAGCCTGGGTTTGACGACTGAAGATGTTCCTAAAGCCCTAAGTAGATCCATAAGCTGCACTGGATGCCATGCGGACCCAGGGCTAGCAGTAATAGTTAAGGATAGGTAAGCCCATCTGTTAAAAATGCCAGACATATACTAAGTATTCCTTAGCAGTAAATCCAAGTTCTCAGTGACCTCTGTTATCAGGAAGGGATTAGTGAATCTGTGAAACTTTATCCATGACACAGAAAAAATCCTGGACAACAGAACAGTTGCAGAACAGTGAGGAATATCCACGCAACAGCTAGGAATATCCACGCAACAGCTAGGAATATCCACTCAGATTGATCTGGGTCACTCACTAGCTTTCACTGAACACCAACTAAATCTTCACCATATCACCTACACAGAGACATCCACACATCTTAAACTTCAATCTGAATCCCATCCCCTATGACCTTGTATTTCAGGGCATAAGCTCACTTGTAACGAAGAGAATCAAAGAAGAGTTTCAAATCAGAAAAGTTCTTTTCCTTTATTCTGCAAATTTTCCTGCTGGTTTCATTAATCCAATGGTATGACATGCTATCAGAAAAATAACAATCTGTGAGACAACCCACTAGACAGACATAGTGTAATAGTGTGAATATTGCAATACTTATTTAATATACTCTGCATATGATAGCCTTATCCAAGTCAGATGCTGTGTAGGCATAAATAATGCATGTTCTTTTGTCATTATATTCAACATAGAATTTGAAAATTAAATTAGAGCAGGTGTGAACAATAGAGGAAAAGAAGTCTGAAAGTAAACAACATAAGTTTCTATGTGTGGGGCTTGGGGTTGCTATTTTATTCCCAGAGGATAAGGACTGTAAGAATAGCCAGATTTTTCTGGACCCCAAAGCCTGCAATTTTTTTATATATAATATACTGTTCTTATTCTCCTCTATTTTAATTTTCAATTCAATTAGTTTAATGTCAGAAGGAACCATTTAGTCTGACCTCGTTTTATCTCAGGTTTGATTATCCTAGTATTCAGGTGCTGCAGAAATCTGCGTTATTATAATGCATCTTCCAAAAAAGGCAACCATTTCTGATGCTAAAACATGAAGTAATAGTGAAATCCCCACTCCCATTTTTTTATTTGTTCCAGTGATCAAGAGCCTCACTGACGAAAGACATATATATGCCAAAGAAAATTTGCCTGGCTTCAATTTCTATTAGCTGGTTCATACTATGCCTTTCTCCACTAGATTGAAAAACCTTTTAAAACCTGTAACAGCACTCACAGACTGTAATCAATAGATTAATTGGTTCATCTGATCCAATTTAAACAGTAACAGATGGGACTTCTGCAGTCTTCCACTGTGGAGCTTTCTTCCCCAGCTTCATCCACAAACTCTGTCATCAGTTTATATTAGAAACACCCTGAGTGAGTGTTGATTGCATAAAAATCAATCCACCTTTCTTTGAAAGACTTTACGTACATTTCTGTTTTTCATCAGGATTTTCTACAATGACAAGCCTTTACAAAAATCTGTTGCATCAGTAAATCTACCTTATTAACCAAATCTATAATAGTCTTAAAGAATCTAATGATCAGTGGAATCCCAGATCACCTTTGTCATTGTTTTTCTCATGCCAGATGACATGTCTATAGTCTCCCTTGTTACCTCACTTACTATTTTCTATTAAGGACATTCATCTTCTCATGGCCTTCTGAAATCTCCCCACACTGAGATTCCTTAACCACCCAGAGCCATCAGCCCTAGTAAACGTTTCCATCCCTGCCACATAATTACCGTTTCCTCATGTTACTGGGCTCTGCCACCACTGGTCTTTCTTAAGTTTCTCGCAAACCTTAAAAATTCTTTCATACTTTTATTAACCACCAAGTTTTACTTGGGATCTTTACATTTCCTACAAATATGCAAGAGTTCAGACTTCATTTATATTGATACCTATCTCCTAGTTCCTCTTTTTTCCACTTACTAAATGCAGTGTTTCTTAAATAGTTTCCTCTTTCAATTAGTAATTCCACTTCTGTCCAAATTCTTCCCAAAAGGGCAATTTGCTAAATGTACCAAAAGCTTATTGCAGTACTTTCTACCTTGATTTGTCTCCTGTAACAGTGAACAAAGAAAGATATCCTAGAGTGATGAGCATTATCCCTGCCTCTGGATATTCTTCATGCCACTGAAGCATTTAGAGCTCTATTAAGAACCCAAAACACGCTATGCTAAAATCCTAAATTTTACAAAATTAATAGCAGGAAAAATGTGATGTAAATATGATAAAGACAACCTAGGAAAGGTTGTACCCTGGTAGATCTAACATGAAGGCCAGTGTCCAGTCTTTGGCAGCAACAAAGGTTCAACAACTAGAAAACTGCATCAGTCAGGGCAGTCAGCAGTGACACTGTCTCAGCTCAAGCCTCAGGGCTTTCTAGGTAACAATTTTTAATGGAGTATACCTCTGTGAATTTGTCCAGACACTTTTTGATCCCACCTAAGTTTTCAGTATTCACAATACCTGCCAGTGCTTTTCTCTACAATTCAGTTATTCTGTTTTAATTATTTTGAAACTGCTCTTTACCTCTGACTTATAGCTATGTATTAGAAGAGACAGTGAACAAAATGTTCCCTGTTTACTTTCTCCTTGTTACTCATTAGTTGAGAGACATACCCACCCTGTCATATGTTTTCCAGGCTCATTAAACTTCTGTAGTAGTACTGAGTGGCTAAAATTTAGAATAACATCAACTACAGTCTACTAAGATTTCATATCACTTGTCTGTTTTCTCACAGCTGTTTCATTAGCCCAGATGCAACTATAAGGCATTTTTCTTTCAATTTTACAATTATTTTTTTCCTTTTCTTGGTTTTGTTTCAGAAGGGAGTGGCACTCATTCACATCCTGGAAACAGCTGCTGCAGTTCATTCAGCAGGGTCCTCCTGACTTCAGAATTACTCAAGACTTTGCAGAAAGTCCAAGCAAAATTTCACAAATACTTTTCTGCCTGGCAAGTGAGCTGTTGAAGGAGCCCACCACTGTCATCAGCCTTTGTTCCCATGTCTGAGCCTCACTTCCCCACTTCCTGAAAAGCACCTATGCAGCTGTGAGTGGAGCTGTGCTGTCAACCAGATCAGTGAACTGGTCTGGGTTAGGCAAAGAAGAACACAGAGATGTTTTTCAATCTGGGTCACTTACCCGGCGTGCTTTATTATAGATTTCAGCCTTTACTACAGCTGCCTCAGCGTGACTGAAAAGCTATTGAACAGCAGTGCAGAGATGGGAAGGAGGGGCCAAGCACAGAGACAAGGAACAACATAAAACATTTTTCCCATCAAAGACAATAGTTACAAGTCCACACCCCCATGAGGATGTGTTCAAAAAATCCAGTCCTGACGCTCACTAGAGCACCACCCTCACCTACCTCAGCCTATAGAAATTTATCAAGCATATAACACATACTGGTAAATATCCCTCCCAAGTAATACAGGATCACATGAGTTTTTCTGCTTTCTACCCCATCATCTCCCTCATTAGGGAACATTAAGCAGTCCTGTTTGTACTTGCTAAATGTCTCTGAACAGCCACTGCAAGCCAAGTTGGAAATGCAGTTCCCAAATTACAGGCATTTAAAGCAGGCTGAATAAATCTGACACTAAGTTTTGAACAGCTAAACCTCCAGCTATTTGTGAAACATATTCTACAGTGTATGAGTAGCGTACAGCTTGAAGGACTGCACTGACAGAACTATTATCAATAACAACATGCAAACTAGATCATACCAGTTTTGTTATGCAACAGTTCTGCTTGGCTATTGAACCTATTTTGCATAGTTATTTCTTCCCCAGTAACTCCTCAGTCACTGTGAATAGCTGAAGCACCCCTAAAACTAGGAAGAGATTTGTAGAGTCTTTGATTCCACACCCCTTGACACCATGACTGTCTGCACGGCAGGGCACAACAAATTTCTGTATACTCATAAAATAAACATAAATGCATTTCACTTAAAAAAAAAAGATCCGTACTCTATAAGATCTTTCTTTTATACTAATATTAAAACCCTCACTTTTTAAATAACATTGTTATTTTAGAATCAAAACACAGACCTTAGAAAAAAATATATTTTTTTCTATCTTTCCTTACAAAACCATAAACTACTGAAAATCTTGTGAGGTTTGTATAATATCCTGGGTTTGCCATCAGGGAAGGATTTCTTCATCTCATCATCCATGCTTATTTCTAGTTTTGCTTCACCAAAGTAAACACAACTTTATTCATATCTATCAGAAGAAATAAAATCTCCCTGTGATTTAGCAATGTTAATACTCACATTCACTTCCACCTCTATGGACCAGTCTCCTAGTGGAGGATTCACTGATAACTGAAATTTTTTGGAAACTACGCCCAAATCGCCCTCCTCCATCAACCACTGCTGAATCAGTTTCTTCCGAGGGTCCTAGGAGAAAAGTCAGGCTGCATGTTAAATGCAAGTGATCTTGCTAGCAATACACCAATATTTAGGTAGCAATATATATGACCTTTACTTGTCACAAATTTCGAATGTATGACAAATTTCAATGTATAACTAGGTTACTTACTCGGATATATATATTCAGAGACGCTTTGTAAGGTTTGAGATCAGGATAGACGGTGACAATCCGAAACATCACGTCTTGTCCTGGTTTATACATAGATTTATCAGTCTGGATGAATACAGAGATGCTCTTTGACATGTACATCAAGCTGGTACGGTTAGAGAAGATGCGCTGGCCATCAGCATGGCCTTCCACCAGTAATTCATAATTCCCAGAAGCACTGTTCAAAGGCAGCTAAAAAGAAAATAGTGATATCCAAATAATATCCAAAATATTCTTAAAGATTTTATTATTCCAAAAAACATTTGACACAAAGACCTAACATATTCCTGAACTTGTCAACTTATGTAAATCCTCAAAAAGAGAAAGAGGATTTCAGAGCTTTAAGGGTCTTTTCAACAATGACCTGAAAATGTGTTGGCAGAAGCATCTTTTCAACATACCTCCATCTAATTATCAGTAGTAATCAGGTTTTCAACAATGTATCAATGTATTCATATACCATTCATAGACTTACAGACACAAACACGTTGTGCCCTCTCTTTTCATAGTTATTTAGAAATTTCCTGTGTTTGATTTTGGGAGCTAATTTTTTTCTGACCTCATCGTTTTTCAGTAATGAATTTTCCAAAACCAAAAGAGCTAAAGAAGCTATATGCAGGCAAGATGAACAGAACAGTAAAAAACCCCTTGCACTTATTTTAAAAGCTTTAGCTTCGTGTCCTATGGGGTACAGAAATCAAATTCAGAATGAAGATTTCATGAGGGTGAGTTACTGTCTTTCAATAGAAACCTGACTGATTTTGTCTCATTTCAGTTTAATGATTCGTAAGTACAGCACATAATGTGACTCATCTAGAAAGTAAAATAACAACTCTTCCCAAAATATTAAGGAATAAAGGAAGAGACATTTTATATGGTTAACTTATTTAGGATAAACACTGAAGGTTCCTTCAGTGCTGGCAATAAACACAAACAGGTATCACTGGCAAAGAAATCTAGACCTCACAGGTCTCTGTCTCTCCAGAGGACAGAGGAAATCTAGAGCTCGTAATTCAGATGCATCAGTTCGTTCCCTAAACTTCGGCAGGAAAAAATCCCAGCCACAGGAGTTGAAAGGCTCAAAGCAGAGCTGCTGCAACACATGGGAATTTCACCTCAAGCAGAGCCTACACAGACAACAAATGACCCCAGGGACATACAAGCCCAGATGCTGGCTTCTGTACCTCCATCTGCTTAGGAGTGTCTTTTTGAAGAAGGAATAGGGTTATAACGCAACACACAGCTCATTCCAACACACAGCCCTGCTAAAACGCTTAAAAGTCACATGCTTCTGTTTGCAATTACAACAGTAAATCTGGAGTAAAAACCTCTGAATTCAAGACAACTAAAACAGACAGGCTTGCATTTTTCAGCGTAACACATGGAAATGAAGCACTCTTGCACTGGTAATGAAAATTACAGCTGTTAACTCACCAGGCACAGCACTTCAAAAGTATCCTACCAAGCTCTATAACGAAAGGCTGTCATACTGTCAAAACTCATTTTAAGAGCACACAGCGAGGTAACGGAAATTCCCAAAGAAGGAAAAATGTCACAGGGTAACAAATGAGGTAGGTGAACATGTCTGTATTGAATACATTTCCTTCTCTGTGTGTTTATCTAAAAAGAGGAATCAACTACCACTTCATCTCTCTCTCTTGAATTTCTGTTTTTAAAAACAAGCCAGGGAAAAAAAAAATCAGGAAGGGGAAAAATAAACAGGCTCTCTTTCAGACTCAGGAGCAGGCATATGATGACACAGGAAGAAGAGATTCCCCATTTAAAATCTGGACTTATATAACTAAATTTTAGGTGCAAATCTCCACATTGAAATACATTCTGCATTTTCTTCAACTGCAGGTTTTTGTATACACATTGCCAAGAACATATGATTCATATATTTCAACACTCTCCAACCTCCACACCCAGTATTCTGGAATATATTAAATAGGAGCAACAGCCTTAGCTACTGTATCTGTCAAGTACTACCTCAAAATTAATTTATTTATTAATATTACCATCTATTAACGAAGGTGTATTCCCTGAAAAGCAGACTGGATTTCCTACAAGAAGCCCAGGAAATATTACAAACATTCAAAATCAAAATGGGGGGAAAATGAGCTTGTTTTACCTCATCATAGCAGTGAACTGTGCTCTTACAGCACTATTTTAATATACTTGAAAGGATTGTCTTTAATTCCTTCTTTAAAAGACTGTATATGCCATTTAGAGACATCATATATTTTCCTGTAGCTTTTTCCTATCATGAATAACAACAGATAGCACGGGTTGCTCCCTTGACTTTTATACTTTTTATATTTCAAAGAACTCTCCTTCCTGCAACATGGTGACAAAACTCTGTTGTACCTTTCTTGATGTAAAAGCCAGCGGCAATTAAGTTTGCATTGCCACGGCAGTGTATTAGGACAGCTGAGGTGCAAAGTAACCCACCTTCTGGTTCACACAACTATGCTAACAGAGACTGTGCTACTACAACACTTCCAGAAGGTCACTGCTACAATAACAGCAACTATTTACCTCAGCCCCACCAATTCCTTCACTAAAAGGTAGTTTGTTGACCCAAATATGAGCAAGGCAGCTTTTAACAGTAGGTAGTAGGAACTTGCTGTGAAAATATTTTAAGTTAGTCAACACATCCCCCAAGTGAATGGTATTACTATACCCATTTTGGCACTCCTAATGTAAGAGAGAAAAAGGCCACCTCACGTATTTCTCCTGACCACACCAGCCACCGTCACGAGCACCTCAGACAAGGAAGCTACTGTTTCCTCTGGAAAAGATGACGGTTGAAACCAGAAACTCATTACCCACCTTCTGCTACCAGCCAACTACACTTTAGGCAAAACATAAGCCTACCGTGGCTACACAAATGAAAAAAACATCTTACTATTAAAAAATGAGTCAGTTTTCGTCACTTCAGATAGTGGCAACAAAGGCAAGAATTCACCTTGCCTAGTTGCTTGAATACTTGAAAACCTGGCCAGATTATATTAAGGAACTTGTTAATTTAATCTTTTCGGGGTTTTAAACTGAATTTTCTATGTTTGCTAATTTACAGTTTGTACAGATGCATTTCAACCTAATAGTCTTCATAATGCTGTGCTGCTCATTGTTGTTGATTATTTATCTATCAAACATTTCCAGATTATTTAATCAGATATACAGTTTATTTGAGATCACAATTTAAACCCACTGGATTTAGAGATACACTTACAGATGTTTAAAAAAATAAAGACTTTGGTAAAACTGTTTTCCTGACAAAAACACATAGTTCGTTAGATTGGGTTTTCAAGATGAACATCCAGGATTATAAATGCAGGATTCACACTTGACCCATGATTCGATATTATACATTTTTATGTATAGTTAGCCGTTATGTACTTTCACCTAACGTGCATCTCCAAATCCTTAAAGAAGACTATGTATAAACACATTTTTATGTTAAGATTTCTCAGCTATTGCTTTGCACAATTTTTTCAGCTCTAATTAGCCCTCACGCTGTGTCTGAAATAGTGATGTGGGTATCAGATAGTCAAAGAAACCACAAAGGAAATTTCTGTGTTCAAGTTTTATGATAGCTTGTGCTGATGCTGAAAATCAGCTCCCAAATCACATAATTACTTGTAACAAGCTGCAGAACATTTGATCTGAAAACTCCTTGGCTTATTGGTCAGTAAATACACTCATCTGAGAATGTGAAAATAGCTAGGATCACATACAAAATACAACATCTCATCAACACTAACTGATGAAAAGTTAGAGTCAACATTTTCTAAGGAAGCAGGAAAGAAATACTTACTACTGGAAGAACAAGAGTCCCAAAGGAATCTGAATAAAAAAGAAGAAATACCACTGTCAGAAACCTTATAAAAACTTATCAAAACATCAACATTATCAAGGTTAATTAGAAGAGCAGTGCTCCTCCCCCACTGCCTGTAATACCCATCAGACAACCAAATTCCCTTGATGCGGCAACTCTGGAGCTCAGGGTACATGGACCATCCAGCCAACACACATGCAGTGGCTCCCACCAGCTGGTCAGCATGCACAAACTTATGGGCCAGCTGACTGCTGTCAAACATTGTCTGGACATGAAACTAAAAAATGTACAGCCTGAAGCAACTGCTGCATTAGTCAGTATATTGATATACCACGTTTATACTTCATTCAACATCTCACTCCCTGCATTTATTCCTCCCAAGTCCTGTCAAGGCCACTGTCAGACACCATTAGGCTATGGGATAAGCAGCTCATCTCCACAGACACATGAAGGAGCACAAAAGAAGCACAGCAGGTAAAGAAACCCCAATAAGACAGAGCCTTATTCCAGGGGAGCACTCAGACCATCACACATCCATGACCACAAGCCCAGAAGCACACCAGCAGCAGCGAAACCCAATACCCCAGTCTCAGACAGGATCTCCCCACCATCAGGCTACTAAATTCAGCAACTCCCTAACAATCACTATCATCCCAAATCTTCAAAAAGAACCAGCCAGAGCAGAACAGCCCAGAAAAACTGAAATGCAGTGCTCCACTTAAATAATGGTCTGAGGGGTGCCAACAGTGTCCCAGTTGGGAGCTACCTGAACGGTCTGACACTGCTGTCCTTGAGAATGACTCCCCTCTCGGGTAGCACTGCACCAAGACCAAAGCATCCCTCTGCTTCTGCAAAGAGGTTGATTCTGCAACTCCTTCACTTAAGAGAAACACAGGATATTTTGCACTAATCTCCTCTGTAGTTTAGAAGGTGGCTACTTTTTGTAGTCTTTTACTCCAAACTAGGCAAGTCCAGAGTCCTTAGCTGCTCCTCATAGGACATTCCTTCCAGCCCTGTCACCAGCTTTGTTGCCCTCCTCTGGATGCATTCAAGGACCTTCACATCCTTCTTAAATTGTGGGGCCCAGAACTGCACACAGCACTCAAGGTGAGGCTGCACCAAGGCTGAATACACTGGGATAATTACTTCTCTTGACTGGCTGGTTTTGCTGTGTGTGATGCACCCCAGGATGTGGTTTGCCCTCTCGGCTGCCAGGGCACACTGCTGACTCGTATTGACTCATACTTTCTTTTGCTGATTCCATTCAGTTAGACCTTTTTATATGTTCTGAAAAGCAATGGGTTTATACCTATCTCTTACTCATTTGTTTCATGGAGTAAGAAAAAAAAAAAAAAAAAAGAATTTATTTATGTCCTTCTGGATCCTGGACATAAAAGCATTCCAAGATGAAGCAATCACTTGGCCTTTGAACTCCAATAAATTTTAATTTTTAAAGTCAAGGAATTCTTTCTTTTTACAGTGGCAAACAAAAGGAAGTCTTGATGGACTCAACACAGGTTGACCTGGCTGCTGCCAGAGCTCTAAAGGAAAAATCCTGTTCAGCATGTACCATCTATTCAAATTATAACCTCGGTTAAACCAAATGACTCACATGCCACAAATGAAGTTTGTGGGTAGTACACTCCAGTACTTCATTCTGGTATTCAAAAGCTTAATGGGGATGGGTGGCATCGGCCCCTAAGCAACACACTTCTTTCCACAACATGTTTATGCTACCGTTAAAGCAACAATTTTTTTCCAATCATCCCTCTCTCCACTCAAAGAGCAGCCCATGCATGCAGTTGTTGATTCTCAGCAACCCCACTGGCCTTTGAGGTTTTCCAGACAGGAGTCTCAGGCAAAACACACACTTCTTTTCTCGGTAGCCAGCAGAGAGGGCACCCTGCCCCACTGCACGGTGGCAGGGAGCCCCACGCTCGGCCAAGCTTGCTTGGCACACAGGGCTACACAGGACAACCCCCAGCTACAGGAGAGGAATTACACAGTCCTGCAGAGTACCCAGCTCACAGGCAATGCAAACCCTTCTCCACTCACTGATGTATTTATTTCCAACATCTACCCAAACAACTCCATGCCCAAACAATCGCATTAAAACAGACATCATTTTAGCTAAAGGAAACATGTCTTCCTAACGCAGGAGAGACAGAGTTACTGTTAACTAGGAAGAATTCTTTTTTAAGGGATTATGATATTTCACTGATAAAGGAGGCTGGATGTAGGGTAACTAGCACAACAAAGATGGTATAAAGCTATCTACTGAAATTTTATACTAAAATCCTAACCCTTCTCTAGTTCCCATCCCTCTGTGAAATAAGGCTGTGCTAAAGCTGGGTTTTATACAACCACAACCCATGAGACTATGTGAGAGCGGGATGTGACACACTATGTCACCAGAAAAAATAAACTTTTGTCACTGCTGATAATCAGTTATTAACAAGTAACAGAAACTCAGTTTTATTTACCACACACATCTGAGTGGATATGCACATGGTAAGTATTGCCACACTAGTTTTAATCTATCCAACACAGCTAATTATAGCAACGACTATAGCAGTGACCTCAGTACTCTGGGAGACAGCAAGCACAAATCTGATATTCAAACCATAGCCCACACCACAGGGTTTCTATTTCCATCTTTACCCACATCAATGCAAACACACTAGTACAGAGCACCACAAGGGCAGAGTGCTGGAGGGCACTGCTACACATTGCCCCGCACAGCGTATAACAGGTCTCAAAGCAACCTTTCACATTACGAGGCAGGTACTTTGCAGCTTTCTCATCAAGGCGGTGCCTGCTTGCCTCCACCTATTTTGAGAATCACAGAACCATAGAACACCAGGTCGGAAGGGGCCTCAGGGATCATCTGGTCCAACCTTTCTTGGCAAAAGCAAAAACATGGTCTAGACAAGATGGCCATGCTAGAAAAACTAGCATGCAAAAGTCAGAAATCTTAAGGCAGAAATCCTAGGTTTCTTCCATGTTCCCAGGACTGGAAGACCTAACAGCAGGTCTAAACCAGATTACAGCCATGATGCAGAGGGGGAAGCAGTTGGGGAGGAAGGAGATTTAAATCACAGTCACTTCTCCTTTGTGCAACTCAGAAAGCATTTACCTTCTGAAGTGGTGTTAGGGAGCTACAGCCTCCCTGGCTGCCTTGATAAAGCCCAGAGCGCTGTCTCATTCCCAGCCAGTGAAAATCATAAAAGAGGCTCTGGGGCATGAGGTAATCTTCCAATTCATGGCACTACGTAATTATTTTGTTAGGAGCTGAGCAGCCTGGGCAGATCCGAAACTCTTTGGCATTGCAGTGAATTTCCCTGCCATGCAAGATTTTCCCATGTTCTCAGAGACTACCAGGCTGCAATAAATCCCCTGGAGTTCTGCTCAGCTACACCCTGGGATGGCTTAGGATATGCTCAAGCAAGAGCTGTAGACAAAATATTTCCTTTATGTCAAAGCTGAATTGCTGAGATTCACCACATTTTTCTGTCCACTTGATGAATTAAAGTTATATGTAATTGTACAGCAATCTCAAGTTTAGAAAGAGTTAACCATGGTCCAAGAGCTAGCACGTGGCACTGCTCTGCGGGAAGCTCTGCTATCATGCAGCTGGACACTTTTACCCACGTGCAGTGTGTAATGCTTCCATGTGATTTACACATGTCATCAGCCGAGTCCACTGTCCCCAAAAAATACAGCAGTTGTCACCCTCTTTCGGTACATCCTTGCAAGGGATCCCTTCAGTTATTAAATACAGCACCCAACGATTACACGTAACTAACTCCAGGCAGTAGAAGTAGGTTTAGAAAGATGCCCAGAACAGCTCCGCCACCTACACCATGTGTCACAGACCACTAAATGCTTCCTCCTGACTCATCACATCTGCTCTCTGCAGCAGCAGACTAACTGGCATGTCTGCAATGGGCCATGGAGGGGAAAGACCAGGCGAGAGCACGTGTCCCTGCTACTGCAAGGGATTAGTTAAAGAAAACTCCCAGCTGGGAGCCATGCCCTAGCTGCAGGGGGAGGCAGGAAAAATTCAGTGGACCATTCCAGACTAGTCTTGAGGAAAGTTAAAAAACAAACAACCAAAAAAAGACCCCACAGAGGTCACATGATCCTTCAAGGAAAAATAACCTTCCTTGTCATTCACAAAATCATTTCTCTCACAGAATTCCTGAAGCTTGTACTGTATTCATTCAATAAATACTGCATTGAGGAAATACATGGAAATACTGTGGAAACAAACACCACATTGTCCTGCCTCCTTTTCCTCAGAGTCCTTGGCATTTAGACTGTCTAGCAGAAGAGGAACCAAAGGCAGTGTAGTAGTGATATGTCACCAGTATAGATGGCAGTGGGCAGTTAAGTCAACTTTTTAATATATCTTGCCAACATGCCATCTTTTGGAGGTCTAATAGTCTTATTATCACCAAAACAAATAGGAAAAAAAGCTACAGAGCCAAATACATGCATGGTTTTTTTAGACTGCCGGAGAGCTGTACAAACGATGGCATCTTACATTCTTCCCACTGCATGGGCCTGACCCAAACCCAAAAACTTATGCTACCCTTTCTTGAGCTGACACCACCAGCACTAGGACCAGATGTAATTGTTTCAGCTTCCACTCCCCAAAAAGGACAGAAGTCCCAGAAAAACAACTATATGGCTTGGCACAGTGAACTAGAGCTTGTGAGAATATAAATCAGCACAGCAGCACTCCAGCCTCTCTAATTTACACAAACACAGGTCTTGACTCTGTATTCTAGATGTATCGCTACAGATTTTCTCATTTAACCTTTTCTACCTACGTCTCATTCCTTCTTAAGTCCTGTGTGAGAGCAGAAAAATAAAACCGGAATCACTTCAGGCTGATTTACTGAAATGATGCCATGTCTTTCTTCTGGCAGCTGTGTTCACATATCCATGCTTAGGAAATGTTTACAGAAAAACATTTTCTTTGCAGTGGTAAATGGAATTTTTTCGACTGCAGAGACTATTTCAAAAACTCACATCAGAGAAATAAAAGATAATGGTCTCCAACGTCCTTCCAGATTTTTCTTCCTATCCAAAATATATATTAATTTTGTGTTTAAAAAAGAAAAAATAAAAGAAAGAAAGCATAAATACCAAGACTAATCTGTCCAGGGGGTAAAAAAATACTATTTCTTCATAAAAGAAAGCCTGCAAATCTGTCAAGTTCACAGGTTTCTTTAAATATGTTATACTCTTCATCTATTATGCTAAAATTAGCACCCAAATTAGCACTGGCTAGTTATGCAAGTAGCCCAAAATATATAGTGTGAGCCCCTGCTGTTAAGTTATGGCTAAATTTTGGCCACGCAACAGAAGAAGGGGCAATACAGCACTCAAACGCATGCAATAGGGATTGCTAGTGGACACCCATATACAGGCTGACATCCAAAGCCAAATGAAGCCAACAGACCTGTAGCAAAGGGGTATACACTTGCTTCACAAAGCTTCCTAAACCCTTCCTGCCTGCCAGCACTACGTACACTTCCCTGCACATCCACTCATTACCTTACTCCCTGTTTCCACCACGCCTTATCCTTTTTAGTCCTTTTTGCAATTTTGGAGGCTAAAAGCACTCAGAAATTATAAAGGGAGAGAGAGAGGCAGGGTAGCAGCGCTGCCTATGGAGAAAGGGGTAAAGGGACAGGAGGAATAATCTGAACTGGACCAGAATTTATCACCTGGGGTCCTGCCAACAGGGCACTGCAGCTCTAGAGGACAGGGGAAAGGCAACATGCATAGACATTTTTTCAATTAAAGCCATGTTTAACCAAACTCTGCCACTGCTAGCAAGTTCTAGCTTCAGCATGCAATGCAGAGCATAGGGATATTTTCCTGACAGCTAGGACAATTAATGACAAATAACCTTCTCCAGCTAAATCCAAACATTTTTCCCCAATCTGCTTTTACTCCACGATCAGAAGAGTGGTGGAAACCCAACCATAGAAAGCACAACCAGAAACACTCATGGCCAGGACAGAATAGATACAGATTTACCAGAAAGTATGAAGAGAAGAGGTGCTGTCCTTCCTCTCCTCTGTACCCTCACCATGGCACTCCTGTGTCTAATTCACATGGCAGAGGAGTCATGGCACCTCCCTGCTTGTCCCTTTTACCAGTTCAGCCATTCTTCTCTCACCAATACTGCCAGATCCACCCCTGAGAAAAAACACCTTCTCCTACTCCCTCAAACATCCCGACACTGCTGACAATGAGCGACCCCTTCCTTGCCCTGCTGCATCCACAATTCCTTCCAGAAGCAAGCATCACGTTTCCTGAAGACTGGCCCTTCGAATTTCTTTTTAGACTTAGGTCATAATTCAGAGATTTAATTCTCCACTCAGTCTTCTAAAGTAAAACAACCAACTCTATGGATTATACTATTATTATCACTCAGCTGAGTGGTCAGAGAGCCACCAGTTGCAAGAATGGAATACTTAATCTGTTGGTTTATCTGAGAAACAGCATGCTGTGTAGGAAAACAAAACTAAATCATCTCTTTAATCAGAGACCTTCCAAAAGCTATCCAGGAGCTACCATACCAGAGGCTCTTTTCAACTCTTTGATGAGACCAGCCTCTAAGAGCCATCCATGGACTTTTTGTCATGCGCATGACATTATCACTGCCAACCACGCCCAAACAACCATATTCCCATGAATCATATATTTAGAGCTGTTAGCAAGACAAGTTTTGAATACTATAGAGAAAACATTCTTGATGTCAGATCCAGTCTATGAAACTAAGCAGACAACTCAGAATAATCTCAGACATAAGCGTTTTACACAATTAAACGGGAAATTAATTTCATTCACTTAGTTTTCCCTTGGTGATTATACACAAACTCACAGGCATCTGCACATCATGCTTTCAAGGCACTATTAGCCATCACTATTATCCATTCTGATGTCCATGAAATAAACACAAAGCCACTATTACTGCAATTTAAAGAAGTTGCAGGTTTTATTCCAACTTAAAACATAGGGAAATCATACTAGGACAAAATGTGGCTCTAAACCTGGCCATGCCAGCAATTTAGTTGTATTAATACAACCCTCATAGCATCAATTGCTGCAACTGGAGCAAAATTCCAAAGTCAAGTCACCTCCCAAATTCATTCACTGCAAATAAAACATTCAGGAACTATTTAAGTTTCCTCTTACAGGGAGTGAAAAAAGAAGGTTTCTTTTCATGTTGGTTTTCTTCCATTTTCTGGAATGCATTCCGAGTCTGGATCACAAAGCCACATAACTTTTCTGAGATCACAAAATTATTTAGATATATAAAAATATTACCAGAGACTTCTTTCATCGGTAAATAAAGGCAATATAAATCCCTACCATACAAAATAGGCACCTGGACCTCACAGCTGCACCTCCAGAAAGCTAGAGAAATGGGGAAGGGGTCTGTCACTCTGGCCATATTTTCTGCACACATACTTATTTGGACTGCAGTGAATCCAGCTGAACCATCATCATCTCTTGCCACGTGCTATTCAGCCTCTGCACACAGGATCTCAACTCTGCCTTCACAAACATGTAGTCAGAGATTGCAGAGAATTTCCCAGCTGCTTCCTGCCTCTGCAGGTACTTCTATAATCTTCAACACTTCAGCTTGGATCTCCTTCTAACTAGGAGACCACTAAGGACATCACCCTAGACCCATCTAGAGATCTACTGCTAGATCCCACCCCTTTCTCTTTAAAGCTACCTTTCATGTACCTGAAGGGTAATATCCAGGTGCATAGCACACTTCTAATACTTTCCCACAATTCCTCCCATCTCTCTTCAAATGCTTCCCAGAATGTAGAAGAGTATCCCAGGATCAAACTAAAAGTCTGTTTAGCTCAAGGTCCTGCCTCCAGCAATGGCCCAGGACAGACATCTGAACAGCATAAAACCAGGACAAGTACACAGTGACCCTTCCTTGGGTGCTTTTCCTAACTTATGCAATCTGAGGTTTGGGGTTTGAAAAGCAGAAATTAATGTCTTTATACAGGACCAGCCCTTGATGGACTTTTGTCTCATGACTTTGTGCAATCACGTTTTCCTTCCACAACACCTGGGACATGGAGTTCCACAATTTTTTTCCACCTCATGTGAAGGCCCACCTTCTGTCTGGTTTGAACTTGTCTCCTGAGAGATCTCCAATCTTTCCCTCTCTTCTCCCTGGAACTTCTCCAGCTGGTTCACAGCCTCCATGAGGAGTGCCCCAAACTAGGCACAGCATTCCCCAGGTTGCCTAATTAGAGCTGTGAAGATTACTAGAACACTTTCTCATGGCTTAGAGAAAATATTTCTGTGTATACATTTGAGTACAGACTTTGCCTTTTTTTTTTTTTTGAGCACCACAATATTATTTACAAGCTTTCAGCTTTTGATACCTTTAAACCATCACCTTCCCCCTACACACACAGCCTTTTCTGCAGGACTGCTGCTTTGCCTTGTAAAAGCATGCTCCTTTATTCCTCAACAGGAACAGAACTATGCAGTTGTCCTAGTGAATCACACTCCAGTTTTTCCCCTAATCATTTCCCATATTGCCAAAATTAGTTCAAAATTTAATTCATCCTCCCAGCATCCTTGCCACCCTTTCACTAATCTAATAAACATTCACCCTTTTCCATCCATGTCAGTCATACTGAACAATACAGTTTCAGGGCAACCCATTTCCAGTTTGAAAGTGAAACACTTAAGACCTACTCTGTGAATGTTATTTTCTATTCAGCCACAAATGTATTCCATGCTGTCCCCGTTTCTCCAGCTGTCTTGTCAGAGTGCCATGCCAGACTATCAAAAGCCTTTTAATAAAGTCAAAATATAACAATACCCTGCTTCTTCACCTACAACCCCCGCCAGCCCATAGTGGAACACATTTTATTTGCAGGTTTTCAATCTTACAGAACCTCTCTCTTCACACATGCTCTCAAAACTTCACTAGCAGTTTTTAAATTATTTCAATCAATTCCCTAAATATTCTACAGGCAATTTTATCAGGCCTAAACATCTATCCTACCAAAGTACTCTTTAACCTCTTCCTCCTCTTTTGCTGCCTTAATTCTTAACCCTTTTCCATGCCAGTTAGCTGATCCTCTTAGTGAAGACTGAACACTTACTGCCTCTCAGCATCACTGACTAATGCCCTTTTCATCAGAGTGAGTATCAAGCCACAACCTTTGCTAGCTTTCTTGTTATCAATATGATACTTAAAAATCCTGCCTTATTATCCTTCACATTCTTTCCTACCCATGGTTTGGCCTTTCCAGTTTTGTCCTTTCTTACCCATCCTACTCCTTTAAGTTCAAACTTTGTAATCTGACCTCATTTTCAGTTTGTTTTTCTTTTTTCTGTTGTTTTTTGGCCAGTGATAAGCCTGTGTTTAGTTACTTTATTTCTCACTCTTCTACTATATTAGGGCAATGTGTACTTCTCCCTTTAATGTGAGTCCCTCAAGAGCTTTCCCCCTTCGATTACCTTTCTTCTTGCTTCTGATAGCATCTCACCTCCAAATTCCTGTTATTTGCATCACCTTTTTTCCCCAATTCACAGCCTTTACTTTGTTTTTATCTCTTCTTCCTTTCCTAAAGCTGTAAAGCCCCCCCACTTTACAGTAGCAACAGGGAACCCCACACTGGCATATGTAATATTCCCTCTTCTGTAAGAGTTGCCCCACTGCTACTGTTTCGGCTATGAGTGAATTATTCCACCCTTCTCAAGGTATTGTGAAACAAGATTGTAGCGCTCAATCTGCCACACTTTCCCTGGATGGATATGGTGAAGAACATGGTGACAAGAATGACTTCACATATGAACACATAAGCCTCAAGCCACAGAAGGACTCTCCCTCAAACAGCACCCAATCAATAAGATAAAGCTGAAGTACTGGATGGGATTTCTACTTCCATTTTTCTGCAAACTCCTTAATGGGCCTGTTAGCAGGATGGATTCAACAAGAGGCACAGAAACCTTTCTTTGTCTTCTTCTATGTACTCCAGCAATACGAAAGCCTGTAAGCGAACACCCTCTTCTCTACTAGCTCCCTGTCTCTGGAACCAGCCCCAATACCTCCTTCCCAAAATTTTTCCTTTATTCTGATTTTGCACAGGTTATCTGCATGTGTTGACTATCTGATAACTCATTTTTCACGAGGCACAGTTACACATACATTTGGAGGCGGAGGTTACAGAAGCAAAATCATGGGACTCCTGCTCTCTTGCTGTTTGGCTCTTTAGGTATTGATGCAGAATTAGGCAGAAAGGAGCTGTCCCACTAAACTGCTAGCAACATCCTTTATCCCATAGATTTTAAGCACAGGTTTCTGTGGTCACCAGTAAGTCAGTCATTTTATTCCAAAATAAGGTACAGAGGCAACTCAAGATTAACAAAAGGGACTGGCATACCTGGGCTATTCATTCCCATTTAGCTATTACTTTACAACTTACTATTCCCATTACTATTCCCAGTGTTTTTCACTGTTTCACATACTAAGTGGTCAGAACCATACTATTAAGTATGCAAAACATGCCTGCTGGTAAAAGCAGATTTTCCATTGCCTATATGGACGATCACTACATGTCTGAGCTTGACAGACATTCTCACAAACTCTATCACGTTTCATAAATCCTAGCTGAGTAATTAATGCTCTAGCTCAGTAACCTCTGTTAACAAGTACATTTACTCTTCTCTAGAAGTACAGAAAAGCAGTGCAAATTAATTAACGCATACAAGTAATTTATAGGGAACTCAAACTATGCATGCTACTGTAAACCAGATTCTCCAGTTCACAAAGTAGTTCTCACTCACTGTGCCTTAAATACATTATGTTGTACCTTAAATACCAGAAGCTCTAACTAAATTTTATTCTTAAGAATTAAAAACATTCATGCAGTTGGGTAAATGATGACACCTCATCACACATGAAAGTTTTTCTTAAAACTAATTTGTTTTTTCAACTTACATGCTACTTACTCTTTCCAAATCATTCTAGCACCAAGGAAAAGAGACTTTTCAGAAGCTCTCGCAATTAGGGTATAAGGTTTCTCATACACTAACACCTTGCAATGTCTGGGTAGCAAACCCTGTAAGACAACACTTCTTGCCAATTCAAACTACATCGTTATTGATCAATGACTGGATAAATGTGTATGACAAGAGTCACTCTTCACTGCAATCACTGAAAACCTATCCATTCATGCATAAAATTTCACTTGCTGTCTGTTATTCCCACCATTTTTTTTTTTGTTGACCTAGAAAACATAACAGCTCAAATTGCACATAAGCCATTGTAATCTTCTGCAGTCATTTTCAATCAGGGTGAGGATCTTTCTGATACTGCATCTCCACAGAAAATGTGTCAAGGCTTGATACAGTGCACAGAAACTGCTTTAGTTAGTGCTTTGTGTTTTTCTGGACTCCACTGCAGACAATGGAAACATATTCTCTCCTGGCGACACGCAGACTGGTTTTTTTTGTTGTACCTGCTCACACAAAGTTTACCTGTAGCAGCCACATCCTGCTTGAAGACATTCAGTTGGTGTGTTTTCACTACATTTAATCTAATTAACTTAATTTCTGTATCAAAACATTGGTCTTAAACAACTTCCCTTGCTACAGTACATTTGGATTCTGGAATATCAAGACAAGCTCAAAATATCAACACTTCTTTAAATGTGTGTGTATGCACACTTTCTCCCTCACTCCAGAGAATAGTAGCCACTTATTAATAAATATATTTCCTTCCCTTTGTTATATGAAAAGCTCGATAAAGATGTGAACCAATCTCAACTGCTAAAGCCTTTCTCTAATGGACAATTTCCCAAGAATCACTCAGATATGAAAATTCCACTTCCAGTAACATTAAAACAGTGAATGTTTTATCAACCATCAGAGGGCAAGCACTCTATTTCTTATATAAAGCAAGAGTTATATTACATAGAGAAAAAATAAATTTGCCTTTAATTTAGATGAGTACAGGTACCATACTGAGCTACTGCTGAAGAACCAGAGCACATCCTTAACTTTAAGCAACTGCAGATGCACTTTGCCAGACAGGTATGTAGTAGGTCTTATGCTTAGGTACCTGGCTGAACTCGGCCTGCAAGATTAAAGAGCACTAACAAAAATGATGTCCTCAGCCTGTCTTTCAACCCCAGCATCCCATTCCCAACTCTGCGCCCATCTCAGTTCCATCAGCACAAATTTTTGCACACCAAACCAGGGAACCTATCTGCCTAAAAAAGTATTCAACAAAATAAAAACATTGGTTTTAAGTCAGATCAGTTTCTCAAAACAGTTACTCTCCTGCTTTTGCTGTCACCACACAAGGAAAAATATAGAGCATAATTGAGCCAGCTTAGGCAACAAGTGCCACTGAATTTGCAGCCTAACAAAGGTAGATCAGTTCCAGCTTTCTGGATATTCAGCACAGTCGACAACTTTAGCTACAGCTTACCTCCTGTAATACTTATTTTGCATAGACACACAGCAGTGAAAGTCATCAGATTCATGTGCACCACAGGAACAGTGATACCACTGTATTAACCACTCTGTAACCTAATAGGCCCAAGTAACAGATAAAGCAATGTTTTCTGGGCGGTAATATATGCAGCCATGATGTAATTTAAAGATTTTGTGTGCCTGGAGATATGTTTGGGTTTTTTCCTTGAACTGCAACAGCTGGTCTAATAAAACCTCCGCCAGTCTTCCTTCAGACACATTCTTAGTCTAACACGGCTACAACAATATCACTACATATATTATCTTAAGGCTGTTTTGTTTTTCAGTGAAGAATTTGAAGAATTTATTCTGACAAACTTCTTTCTCTCTGAGTAACGCCATTCACATCTGATTCACTCCTATAGCACCTTCGGATACACACATTCGACACTACATCCTGTTACAGAGCATTTCCCTTGCTCCTGGCCCATAACAGATTTGCTTATATATCTGTTCACAGAGAACAAGTGACTAACAAATTATATAACTTAACTTAAAATATGGTATGTGGCCATCCATTCTTTAAAGTTTATTGCAAGAGGAAGTACACTGCATGCTTGGCACCTTTTTTTTTTTTTTGCTGTTCCATTTATCAAGTAAAAAAGCACAAAAGATTCAAATATATATTTAAAAGTCAGGAAAAAGTTTAAAAATTAACAATAAATCCATGCACTTTGAATAATGCAGTATAGCATTTCTCCTTTTTCCTCAGTATATCCAGTCTGAGACAGTGTCACACCTATTCCTGATCACCCATCACTCTCTCTGACTTCAGTAACCCCCATTGACAAGCACTGTTCTGTGTGCTGTACAGATAGATTTCCACATATTTTCACATGCTTGGAATTACTAGTTGCTTGTCTGCTTTAAATGTTGAAAAGGACAACAACAGACAGGCTGAAACTCATGCAAGGCTCACTGAACTTTATGTTAAGCAGAACAGAAGCAGGAAATAAAATCCAGTATAGTTAAGAGGAAGAAAAGGAGAAAACAGTTTTTTCTTTTAAAAACAATACATCAGTTGGTTTGGGTTTGGTTTGCTTTTGGTTTTGTATCAAAATACTGTCAAGAAAGGTTTGATGAGGAATTGTGAACTTAAAAAGGCAAGCTTACTACTAATAGCATAACAAATGCATCGAAGTTTTCTCCACAGCATAAGAATGTTCCTTTATTCACTGCTGAATCCTCTGCTATGTCTAGTCCAATAGGCTTGGTCTGTACTTTTGAACGAGCCAAATCTAAATATGGCATGTAGTGTGTTATGCAGACTTACAATTAAGGACTGTAGGCATGACAGCCAGTCTGGTTTACTTGCATGCAGATTTTAGGTGCTAACAAATCTGCCCTCCTAAAGTAACTGCCTTAGGCATACATCACCACAACTATTAGTGTTAGATTTGGTCACTAATAGAGCAGGTGTATAAACTTTATTTAAATCAGGAATGAACACTTTTTTTTTTTTTTTTTTTTAATTAGCTATAGCACTACAGGAAATTTGCCTCAGATTTATGCTTTTACACTGGCTGCCGGATGACATATACCTGATAACAACATAAAATTAGAGTGGATAAACAATACCCAACCTGAAGTAAAACCTGCTAATACATAGTTCTGGACAACTTTTTCAGAATATTTGAAATAGCAAGAAGACCTGTGATCAGATATGCTTTTCTGCATCATGGGGCCATTAATTTTTTTATCTGGTCAAATGCACTCCATCACACTCAAAGCCTCAGTCTCCCCTAAAGGTTGTGAAGAGAGGTGAGCTTTCATGAAGGCTTTGAACTGAAAATATGATGCTTCCAATGAAGGCATCTGCATTAACAATGAGAAATTAATAGAAAAACTAATTGACCTCAACAAGAAGAAAGCGCATTAGAACAGGGTAGATTTTTCTAGGACCTCATACTGCCCCCAGACTCTACTTTTGACAAATACAAAGCTAGAGTTTGGGTGCCATTTATATTGCTTCCTACTAAGAGCAGTTTGAAAGCTAGATTAACCAGACAAAATATTTTCTTTCCTGTGAGGGCCTTTACAAAAAGGAACAGTGACCAGGATATCACAGTTCTTCAGCTACTGAGAAATGCCACCACATCCTCTACTGCTGCCCAGGAGGCATACATTATTAAATCAGCCTGCTCTAAGGTGCACTTATATTCAGTCCCCAACCTGCCTTACAATTCATTTCTTAATCCGCAAAAACTTCTGTTTCCGCAAATACACAGAGCTTCCCCGTAACGGTGTCTGACATGGTCACCTCCACTTTCCTATTGTCCTCAGGTACCCTCTTTCTTAGGGCATAAGAATCAGCCAGCTCCAGATGCTGTCTTACTTTGTTTGTTCCACCCTTACCATTACCCCGCTTGCTTCCACCTTGCGCCTTAAGCCTAGCAATGAACACCTCTTCCTCTACTACTTCTGCTTCATGGCCCCATTACATTGACCAGAGTACTTCCCTGCTCCTCAGAAACCCCACAACCATCACACTCTGCTACTATCTGATTACTGTCAGAGTTCACAGTGAGTTAGCACACCCATGCAACCACTCATTTATCCAGCTCAGCTGCCCACCTGCACGCAGAGCCAGCAGAGTACAGGATTGTTTTCCCGTAAGTGATCCCTACTTGGTAAACTAAAGTTCCTACTTTAGTACTGTTTAGAAGCCGTGGTATTTTGGGAACGACCAAGTATTTGTGGTAGAATGCAAATCTAAATCCTTCCAGGCCAACTTTATTCTCTTACCTTTCTCAAAGACCATTTCCCCGCTCAAGATTGTCTCGTTATCTCTGATCACTTCTCCCCTTACAGTGACCTGGGCTGGGCTGTCCGGCAGCAGAGTTACCCCAACAGTCACGTTTGCTCCAGGCCTGATGTTCCAGGGAACTGCCACCAAGAACGTAGGCCTGGAAAACCCAAACGGGCAGAGGGAGAAAGGGCAGGGAGTGAAATACAATCCCCCAGAAAGTAACAGCGTCCACACTCCGCGGCGGGGGCTGGAGGGATGATGCTCGCTCGCCCGGCGCCACCGAGCGCGCCCAGGCTGTGCAGGACGGGGAGGAGGCAGCGCTCCCTGCCCGCCGCACGGACGGACGGACGGACGGACAGGCTGCCCGGCGGGCGCCGCGGAGCCCCGGGAAGCGCCCCACTGCCCCGCGCAGCCTCCGCGCCGGGCGGGGAGGGGAGGCGCGGCGCCCCGCATACCCACCCGCCCGCCCGCCCCCGGCCCCACGTACCCGGCCGCCGCGGAGCTGCAGAGGAGGAGGAGGAGGAGGAGGCGGCAGCCAGCGCGGCGGGTCCGCGCCATGGCGCTCCGTGCGCGCTGCCCCGCGGCCGCGCTGCCTGTAGCCCGGTGTGTCCGCCGCTGTGCGCTGCGCAGGGCCGGGGCCGGGGCCGGGCGGGCGGGGAAGGGCGGGGGGGCGGGAGGGGAGAATCGGGCGCTGCCCCAGCGCCAGGCGCGCTCCGCCGGCGGCAGCCGCAGGAGCACCGGCGGGGCGTTCCCGAGGCCGGGCCGGGGGGAGCGGGGGGCGGCCAGGCGGCGGCGTCTGTACGGACACGCATCTGTACCCGCGGGGGCACTGCCGCCCCCCGCAGCCCGCGCACCCCACATCTTCGGGCAGATGCAGCTGGGGAGCGGGTGGGATCCTCAGACGGACGCAACATCCCACAAAATAAACAGGGAGAGTCGGGTTTTCTGCCTGTGTGTTGTCGGGAACTGCCGCTTTATCGAAACGGCTTCGCACTGCAGCAGCTCGGAGGGACTCGAGAGCCCGCCGAGGCGCGCTGGCATGGGGCTCGGGCTCGGAGGCGAGTTCTGGGTCTGGACGGGGAGAGCGATGCTGGCAGAAACGCAAGCAGCCTTGTAACTACTTAAACGTGAACCGATTGGTAATGCATCTCTGGCCGGACTGTCCTCTGTGCCCAATATCTGCGAAATAAGGTCATGTCTACATATGCATCTTAACACACTTTCAGAGTCCAAAAAGTGCACCGAAGCAGCTTGGGTGAGATTCTACTCCTTCAGCATGTTCACTGTAACTGTGCAGACCAAACACATCTAACACAGTTTTTATTTATTTGAATTCTTTCATACCTGCACAAGTCTAATACATTTAGAAATTCCACCCGGTTCTTGAAGTCTGCCTCTTCAGTGCTGGGCTGCCATCGTCTGCACTGTGTTACACAAAATACAATCAGTTATTTGTGTTTTGCTCTTAAGAAAATCAGATATGAACAGTAAATGTACATAAACACCGTGCTCTAACAGCATCCCAGTCAGTCATGCCGTCTTTTCACATCTTTTAAATCCACTTCTATAATTTTTCGTACCTCTGCTGATTCTTTTTGGAGTGCCAGTCTTTGTAGTGACAGAAAAGAGGGTGCCACCTCTGTAGACTAGGAAAGGGTTGTTATTACAGCAACCACAGCTGATGCCTGGAAAGTCCATCTTGGCAGCTCCTCACCTGCAAAAGGTGCATGATGAGGTAAAGTTTGGGAGATGTTTGCTGTTCTTATTTGCAAGTGCTTAACTCACTGTATGTGAGAAACAGGCAGCAAAGATGAAGAGTCACTGCCACTCCTTTTCTTGCAGGTGGGGAGGAAAAGTGCTTACAAGTGGTACTGCTCCCCAGCACGGATGGTAAAGCTGCTTATAGTACACATTTCTCCAGCCTCTGGCACTGAGCCTGTCATTCCACCATACCCGGCAATACTAATCAGCTCTCTTAAGTCTCCAGTACAAGATGGCCACATCCAAACTTCCTGTTGGGTACAGTCTATGCTAACCCCCAAACCACATCGCAAATTGTTCAAGAGAGCACTCGCTGGCCAGGGCAAAACCATGCCAAGGTCAGCTTGAGGGTAGAGACAATCAACTTCCAGTCCCAAGAACATTTGCTGGCACTGATTAATTCATTAGCATGAATGTAACCCAAAATCCATTAGTGAAACTGCTTGTAAATGACACAGATTTTGCCCAGCTGTGCAACTATATTGTGGACTCACATCTTCCCTTTTTTTCCTAAGGGCTTGTTATTTAAAGATACTTTTGTATATGTATTTGATCTCTTCTACAAAAATACCAGTAAAGGAATCCTACAGCAGGAAGAAAGAGAAGAAATGGATTAATAGTAATTATTAATAGTAGGATTTCATCTGTCTTGAATAGAATTATCACTGATAAGAAATGGATAAACAGAAATTGTGTTAGATGCCGTTCCATAACATGCAAACTCCATTTCTTAAAGGTATATCCATGTACTCAGAAACAGGTTAAATAAATAGCGGACTGTCCTTACTAATTGGAGATATCTAAAGCTCTGGGTCCCCTGAGCACACCCCCTTCATTCCCTTCCCAATCCAACATGAAGTCTCCTCCGCTGGAGTTATAACACCCTCTGACTCCCTCTGCCTTGTCAGAAGAAGCTTAAAGCCCCTTTTTATCATTTCATTCCCAAATAGGATATACTACGCTGTACTTATATGTAGAAGGTTTTCACGATTAAATGTACCATTTAGGAATCAAATGTGGTACATAACGATCCAATAAGTTCCCAGTTAGCACAAAACTTAAACACATAAGAGCCCACTTCAAGCATAATTTTGAGTCACATCTTACCAGCATCTAAACAAGGTCACAATTTTCAAAAGTGCTCTGCAGCTGCTAATTTTCACTGTAACATAAGTTGTGATTTCCCCAAAACACCACTTCAACTCCTACACTCTTTTATCAAATGTTGTCTTTCTTTGACCCAAACAACACTAAATACTGTACCTGAACAGGGACTAGTTATACTGTGTGATGGTTCCTGTGAGAAAGCCAGCCTCAGGAGCTCCCTCTCCCATTCCCACTCGGCACCTCCTAGCTCTGCACTCTGTAGCCCTCCCAACCCTACTCTGCAGCCTGCGCCATATAGCTCTTTCTGGAAGGAGGTTTAATTCTAACACAGCTCATTTCAGTGGCTACATTTGCAACACAGCCCCACAAGCTGCTATCAGCACAGTATGTAGATAGGAAACTGCGGAGCATGGGCAAATATGAGGCAAAACAAGGAAATTTTAAGTCAACTTCAGCCCTGTAGCCAGCGTATGCTAGAACTACACCATGTATCTTAAGCATCCTCTGCACATTTCTCTGCATACAGGGAATAAAAATGAGTCAGGAGTAGTTGGAAAATAAACATAGTTACAGAGAAATGGCCTGAGCTGATACCTTGTTCATGTTCACTGTGTTAAACTATTTGTTCTGTTGGCCCTGACTTGTGTTTCAAGGTAAGCATAATTTATCATGCAACCTTACCAGTTACAGGACTCTAACATTCCCCTGCGCTCTGTTAATCTCCTCATTTCCATTTACAGTTGTCTACACTAGGGTTTTGTTATTCAGTTACATGTCACTGTTTAGTTTGATCTAGGTCAGACTCAAACAAAAACAAGGAGCACTTCAGTTTGTGCTAAATTAGTCAAATTTAAACTTAGTGGAGCCTAGATTTGAAAAGCTTTTCCATACCCATCAGTTTCTGTTGTAAAGCACAGAACATCCTCAGCTAAAAACCACCTGTCCATCCAGAACAGGCAGATGAAATGGATTACATTGGTTCTATTAAACTGCTATGAGAGCTGTGTTTAACTAAACAAAAGACCTTACCCGGGCTACACATTATTTTCAAGACCATAGAAACAACCATGTCTCAGGCCTAAGTAGGTTTTAAATGCCTGGCTCTGACACACACCTGAGAGACTAATCTGTGCACAAAACTGGAAGAAGGGAACTGCACAGCAACTTATTGAGATCACCATGTGAGGGAAATTTGTTTTGGACCTGACTTCTGCATATTAGGAATAATTTTGAAAGAGTATAACCTAGCATGAAAGGATTTAATAATATTCAACTGCTCCAAGCCAGGGAAGTGGATACTCTGGAGACACAATTTGGGAGGTAAAACAGGTTGTCATTGTGTTTGACATGCCAACCAGGGAAGCTAGCTGAAAAATCCCTCTCTGTTCAATGTTCATGTTTTGGAGTTAAGCAAGCATTACCAGACTCAAGTTTTACACCTATATGTGATATGTCACCATAATGAAAATTCCACTTTTACCACCTTCACTGCTCCCCAGGAATCTAATTTTGCTATCCTTCATGGTCTCTCACAAACAGAGGCTGTAAAGGCTGCAAAAGAAATCTACAGCACTGGCTACGGTCTCTGGCAGCTAACAACTATACCGTTGTCTGTTCCTATACAACTTAGTTTTCGTCTAGCCTGAATATGTGTACCAGTATCAGCTGAAATCACATCTTTGAGTTGCAGCCTAGGTATAGTCTAAATAAAAATGTGTTTAAGTAAATACAGAAAACCGGAATGCTTCCTTAATGAGTCCAGAAAACAACTTCTGCCTCGGTAAATAAGAAGGATCACAGCACCTAGCAAGCTCTACTAATTGAAGATTGTCTGGATATAAACGCATGCACAGCAAGGTCTGCTTTTCTCTAATATCACATGTAGAAAACAGTACTGTTTGGTAAATGTAAAAACCTAAGCACTACAGTACTTAAAATACTGCAGAAAATCTCAACAAAGGACTTGAATGGTCCATACCCTGTCCTGCTTTTAGCATTAGATGGTGAACTTGGCTGGTCAGACATTCAGTTGAATTCAGCAGGCATTCAACCAGACTGTGGTGCAAACAAAGCATGTTTCCATGAAATGAAGCAAATTCAGGGAAATCTGAAGAGCTGTTATGTGGAAATTTGAACTAGAAGACCTCTATAGATCTCTCCCAGCACAATATTCTGTCTTTTCAAAAGCTTAGCCGGTTGCCTTATGCATCACTGAACTCAAGGCCTGCAACAAAGCTCATTTAGGGGAACGATAAATCTTTTAATTAATCTCAACGGGTTTTGGATGAAGTCCTAGCAGAAACTGTGATTCAGCACCTCATGGAACTAGGAAGAAAGCAAAAGTCTGTTTTATCACTCACAGTGAGTAGACAAGAATTATAGGGAATACTAAAAATAGGTGGGTGGAAGATCATTCTGTGGTAGTAGGAGGGCACATTCCTTGCTTGGATGTAAGCCTGAAGAATTTGTGTTTGCTGGAAAGTACTGACAGGAGCATAGGATATAAAGCTCTCCCAGAAGTGCTCAGTAATAACACTTCTGATGCTGGTTCTGATGATGGAATGTGTCAAAACGTTTTACACTACACTGACAAAGGGTGTGTCATGCACTGAAACTTGCCCTGAGCTATCAGGGTGGGGTTTCATGAAAATCTGGTTGTTATGACCCAGACTGGGAGCCCAGAGAGTCATAAAGGTTCTGTGATGCCCTTGAGTTAAATTAAGGTGAAACGACACCAGACAACCAGTTAAAATGTTTTACTTGTGGTAGAAATACCTTACACTTGGAAAAGGATAGTAAGCAATGTGGTCTCTTATAATAAGAAAGAAAAGAAAGGAAAGAAAAGAAAAAGGAAGAAGGGAAAGAGAGTCCAGATCAGCACTCCAGGTTCCAGCGTTGTCTGAGGTCCAGTAATCTTGGGTGGTGGGTGGACACACAGCAAAGTTTTCTGTCACCTTTTAAGTTCAGCTGATCAGCTGATCAGCACACTAAACCAAGAGAGGCAGGTATTCCACAACTCATTTCCATGAAAGACAAAGAAAAGGTGGAGCATGGTTTCTACACATGCATCGAGGGGGAATGGGGTGCACCAACCCCCTCGTCCAATTGAGTCAGTGGTCATGCTCACCCCCACACGCCTTTAATTTTTCATCAGTTTTTGCTTAGGTCCATCTGGTGCTGATTATTTATCTCTCTTGTCAGTCTTTTAACCAGAACATCTGGTTTCACTCAGTCCATGTTTCCCCCATTTGAGGTTTATCTAAGGAGTTTGGCAATACAACCGCAAGGGAGTGGGGACATTAATCCTTCAATACACTCTGTGCTTCCTTGGGCAGAGCTTCTTAGACTAATCACAAAGGCCAAAGCTTGTCCTTGAGGTTTTCTGTGTTGATGAATGTTTGAGGCATTAATTCCTTTGGTTCCTTACGCTGGTCTGCACTGCAATTATAATCTTTTCTCCTAGTACCTGAAGACATGTCTCTTGATAAAATAACGTTATTTGCAAATTCACTTTCAACTTGAACTGTTACTCCAGGCACAGTGGGTAGGATTCACCTGGTCAAATGCAGACTCTGCAATTGTCTACAACTAGTTATTTACACTTGCTGCATAGACAAAGGAGCTAAGTAGGCACTTTTCAGACCAGATTTATATGACTCATTAAGATATCAATGTTTGAATGAGCAGACATTCAAAAGTGTCCTTCTAAATGAATCAGTGAATCCCATCCTACAAGTACCAATTTCTATGAAATGTCTAAACAGGGATTCAAGACAAGTAGTTGAAATATATCTTGTTATCTCCAGAGCATGTAAGATGACTATAGCTTAAGTGTTCTCCTTGAGTACTCAGTGAATCAAACCTAAAGATACACATTAATTTTGACAAGCTCAGGGCCTATTTGAAGGTATCAGATTTTGTTTGTATTTGTTCAAAGGCCAGCATAAGAACAAGCACGCACTGTCCAAATAGGAGAAAAACTTCTTTTTTAATATAGCATAGAAAGAGCTCTTGGAATTATATGCTTACATTTTCACAATATTTTAATTTTTATTATTAAATTACCTGTACACATTTTAGCCATACCCATAAAAAATTAAGGTGATCAAATCTGTAAATATTGTATTACTTAATTAGAAGCAATATTGTACATGTGCTTTGAAATATCCCAACAAAGTAAAGCACTGTCTTTTAGGAAACACATCAAATGTAGAAGAACATCATGGATAAGACATCATGAGGTTTCATGAGAGATTCACTCTTAGAAATTATATTCAGAAAGAAAGGGAATTAAAGAAAGAATGACAAAATTATACTATGGAAAATGTGAAAGTCTGAGCAGCAAATCTACAAATGATAAACCTAAGAGTTCCCCTATAGCAAAGTTAATCCTCAGTTGCCAGGTTCCCTGGCCTTACAGCCCCTTTGAACTGACTGAGCAGTGCAGAAGGACCATAATGGAATAAAAATGAGGACCTTGCCTCCTGTTTTTCCCAGAACAATAGATCTTGGTAGTTGGATCTCACAGAACTATAATGAATTACTGCAAAATGACCCTATGTTCTTGTTGCTGATGTGTTGAAGGTCCTCCAAGGTGCAAGTAAATGTGGTATCTGTAACAGTTTTTTATGAGTAGCTGAATTTTCAGGTTTCCTTTGCAGGCATCCTCAAAGTAGACTCTTGACTTTACAGAAATCAATGGCACTGAAATTACTGCCTTCAGTGAGGTCAGGACTCAAAATTGTATCCTCCACCTCACGCAAATCTCTGTAATTTTGATATGAAGAACTGAGTTTTCTTGCATTACTTGCTGCATTTAGACCCTTAACTTTGATTGATATACTGTATGTTATCTGATACATATGAGCAGAACATTTGGGAAGCGGGTTTGTATAATGCATTTTTTTTTTATTGCAGAGTAGAAGTTATGCCTTAATTTTATTTTATTTTAGCATTTTTCTCTGATTGTAAAATGTTCAACTGTACACTAGGGGCATATTAAAGTATGTACAAACATACTGTTTTTATGAACGTGAGAGAAGTTAAAGACTTTTACAAATTATGACAGATTGTCCTCAAAAAATCTGTTTTCCAAGGGCAAAATCTTTTAGAATTGTATGTGATTAAATTCTATTTACCAAGCTTCATTAACCATTTTATCTTAGCCCCCTTTTATTCCCTTTGTTCTCTGAGGGTTTTCAAAAGGTCAGTGCAACCCCTCCTCATTGCAAGTACTGCTGAAACAGCCAAGAAAAACCTTATTTTTATTACACAATTTAGTGTGCATTAACACTATTTCATTTTAAAGAAGGTGAGAATTCCCTGAGGGTTCAATTATCTTAAACTATAGCCTGTAATTTAAATTACAGCTTTTCAAAAAGGAATTTCTAAAACCAGTGTTTCCAAAATGGCATAGAGTAGCAAATCACAGCATTCTGGAGTACCTGCATTCATACATTGTAACTTCACTTTTAATTAAGTACATAAAAACTGCCAGATTTTTTAATGAATGTGTGTTTCTGTAATAGCTATTTACGACATTCATCTGCCCATAAAAAAGGGGAAGTTAGTGCAGCAGTCTGCTTTATAGACCAGTGTATCCCTATAGGCAGAGGCAGCTTCCTTTCAAGAGCAGACTGGCCCCACAGAATTTATAGTGTATACAAACCTCATTTCCCACATTTCACACAAAAGGAAGTCAAGGTGTGAAGACAATGCCCTAAACTCACACTCTAAAGAGATTAATATTTTAACTCATCAGAGAAAGACGACTGTTAAGGGCCTCTATGCCACTTTCATAGGAAGAAAATAACAGATGCTGATCTATGGGAGAAAAATGTATAAAGAACTAGTTGTCAGGTATTAAAGTCAATCAAAGGCAAGTCAGAAATGAGGCACATGCTATCAACAGAGGTTACCTTCCTGAACACACTAGGAAAGTGGTGGCTGCTGCTTCTTTTTATGTCTTCCTATCAAACCTGAATGCCTCTTTGAAAGTCTAAACCAAGTAATTAGGCTAAATAGAGGGTCAACTTGCTGAAATTCTGTACTCCATGACATAGAGAAGATCAGGCTAGAGGATCTCCAGGCAGCATGATGAAAATCCATAAGGTTCCTTTTGAGCTGAGGGACCAAAATCATACACAGAGAGATAAATGTATCCCAAAAAGGACAGAGCAGGGATTTGCTCCCAAGGAAATTAAATAGAATTGACAAGAGGGAAAGAAAAGCACCTAACAATGGTGAAGACTATACTATTTCAGTCCTGGCTTCCTCCATCTTGACATGTCCAGAAAAGGTCAACACCAAAATAAGAAGACAGAATTAGAAGTAGTTGTTAAAATGAAAAGTTTTTGTAGGATGTGATCTCTTGCAGGACAGCTTTTCTTCCTTCTAAAAATGAAAACCAAACTTCCTGCTTGGAAATTGGTCAAAAGTTAAAATTGTGACCATGTTTCAGTTTAGTTTGTCTTTTTTTAAATCTAAAAAAAAAAAAAAAAAAAGAGAGAAAAAAAAATCCCTCACTTTCCAACCAGCTCCACTGTGGTATCAAGAAGTAATAGTTAGAGTAGAGGAAGGTAGACATTAATTATGTAATTATGTAGGTAAAACCTCTCAGAACCTCCATTCTATTTCAGATGACATCCATTCGATAATCACATGAGAGTCAACCTCACATTATGCAAGTTGTCTCTTGGAGAATCAGTTTCTGTAGCAGCTGAAATGGTTTCCATAGACATAAACGATTAAGAATTATTTTTAAAAAAATACATTCAAACTATTTATCAAACTTGCACAAAATTTTGTGTTTAGTTTAGACACAGGTAAATGCCAGTTGTCTCTCCCTGAGAACTAATTCTTACCACATACTGCCTACAGGAGAGGCGGGAGGGTGAAGAGTCCGATCTCAGTGATTAAAGGACCTGAGTAAAGGTTTCATGTTTCAAGGCACCAAATAAGCCAAAGTCTAAATAAACTTAGCCCTTGAGTAATGCCACTATAGGGTATTCATTCACACTGTTCAAAAAGAAGCTGTTTGTTCCATTGCCAACCACCCACAGCAGCAGTCATGTTTATTTAAATGAAGAGGGTGTGCACACAAGAGCTGCATCTTTCCAAACTTCACTGTAGCAACCAAATGTTTGGAAATTGCTGTCATAGGTCTGAAATGTGTCCTAGATTGGACAACTTTCTAAGGCCTCCTAGACATGTTTTTAGGCTGAAGATTCACCCTGTGATTTTTCTGACCACTAACAGCAGTTCTGGGAGTTTCTTCTTTTCTTCTCATTTTGTTCCTTAGCAGTAATTTTCTTTGGATATTAAAAAAATAAAACTATCTTTAAAACACCTAGTGCACATGCTGTTTTTTACTCCTGAGAGGGGTCACAGGACCACAGGAAAATTCAGGGCGGGCGACTCAGAAGATCATCTAATTCAGCCTGCTGTTTAAAGCAAGGTAAGCAATGAGGTCAGACAAAGTTATGTGAAATTTTATCCAGAAAGATCTTAAAAATCTCCACGGATTGAGACTGAAAAACCTGATGGTTAAAGGATACAGAGCTGAGGATCTTGCAGTTACATTCCTTACTGTCTGAAACAGTTGTTAAAATTTTCCAACTGCACTTTACTTATGCATCCTTAACTGCAATGTTCATACATTTTCATCCTAATTGAAATAATGTAAACCAGGTTGCCATTTGAATGACTGCAGTAGTTACTATTGCCTTGTTTCCCCTTCTCTAGTAAAGAGAAATTTGGACAACAGGACAAACAGCTCTTACGCACTGCATAATACTATCAAAATGAGAATTGGTGGTAAAGAATCAGAGTCCTTGATGCTACTGTTTCAGCTCTCTCAAAGAGGTATGGCATTATGGGATGTGTTACACTGTGAGTAGGCACAAAGGATTATGGGATAGGCATCAGGCCAGGATTCAATCCAACTGATACTCAACATGTACATGGACAAGCTGTCCCAAGACTGATCCTGAGCAATGTGGATGTGTTGACACCAACTGAGTTAAGCCAAGGTTTACTCCCTGACATGGATCACAAAGAATGTATAGATATAATTTACATCTATCTTTAAAAATTCCAGCCCTTGAGGCCTGATGCTCCCCAGCAAATAGAAGGAAAAATACTTGTATTTAAAGACAATATAAAAGTCATGAAAGACTGGAGAAGACTTTTCCATGCTAGCCAAAAAGAACAGTTTGTCTGCAAGTGTAGGATAAGAAAAAAACCAAACCTTACAAAGAAACTGAGAGTTCATAAGGGGTATATTGGCCTACTTAGCTGAGAATTTTTAAGTCTGAATTTGAACATTTGTATTACTTTCCAAATCCTGAGGTGGAGAGAGTGACTGCTATAAGTCATACACCAAAATCTTCATGGGATTAACAACTGCACAATAACCTGGAGAGAGGTCCCAGAGAGATGTCCTGCAGCAGACAAGGACATGGAGCCAGTTTGAAGAGGGGAAAAGACAGGGCTTTGCAGAGGCTCCACCACTCCACAGAAGGGTAAGGCTGGGCTTGCAGGAGGGTGCCAGAGACCCCCATGATGTTGACACCTCCAAGGGACAGTTGGCTTCCACAGCCAGAGACTTCAAGACTATGTAGCAGCTTCTGCACCCTGCCACCAGTCACCATGCAGCACATCGAAAAGCTACATAAAAGCTGCTCAGTTGTAAATGACTCATCTGACACAGTATGAGCTCTGCTGTACAACAAGGTTCAGCTTTTTAGATGTTAACTGAATGGGACCCACCTCCTTTTCTCTCTCTTTTTTCTTTTCTTCTTTTCTTTTCTTTTCTTTTCTTTTCTTTTCTTTTCTTTTCTTTTCTTTTCTTTTCTTTTCTTTTCTTTTCTTTTCTTTTCTTTTCTTTTCTTTTCTTTTCTTTTCTTTTCTTTTCTTTTCTTTTCTTTTCTTTTCCCTCTTCATTTCTTGCTTGTTTTGTAATAGTCCTATTGTATTTTTATGTAAAGTTTTTTATCTATACCCTCTAGATGTAATAGCTGGGGATAGCTGCCAATATTTGCAAAAGAAAAAGCAGGTTGGTTCTGTTATGAAAGTATTGTAATTACCATAAATTTAGGCTTAATTTTGGAGCACAGAGGGACAAATTAGAGGCATAATTTTGGGCAACATTGTAATAAATTGCTTTAGTAAAAAGATACCACATTTACTCCTTCAAAATTCAACATTTTTCGAATCAACATCAAAGGAGAAGTGTCTTTATTGTTGCAAGAAGCTTTGTTTCTTTTTGCTAGGCACACCTAGATACCAAACACCTGAAAATCTTCAGATGTATGTCTTCCTTGACACCTGCTGGTAAAAACTAGTAAAGTCAGTCTCTATTTCCCTGAGCAGTCTAAGGGATGTCACACTATCATACACATTTTCAAGTCTCCTAGATTCAGGCAAGAGACTACCTGTTATTAAGTACTTAATTCTTTCCTAAATTGGCATATTGCATTCCTTGAGCACATAAAAGCACAGCATCATGTCCTGTGTGATGGGTTCCATCCAGCTTTCTGAGATCTCTGCAAAACTTATTTACTTAGTTATCTACAAGAGAAACATTTTTTTTTAGGCTTTCTCACCTATTATCCATAATGCAAGTTTCCACATATCAGCACTTCTAAGATTAAGTAAAGCTTCTTTGCCACTGGAAATATTTTTTAAAATTTTTATCATTAACTTGCAATACAGAGTTTGTGTTCAAAGAAAGTTAGAAAACACTTAAGTGGCAGCTGCAGCATGTTCCTGGGCAGTTTCAGGCTTTGGCAAATCCAGGTATCAATCACGTTCCCAGCAGGCTTTCCTAACAGTAACAGGACAAATCTGTATTGAGATAATCTGTGCGATACCAGCATCTTTTATCCTCATCGTTCCATCTTTCACGATAGGATAACTCAAATTAATTTTGTTTTGCTACAGATCTGAACAGCCTCAACACTGCAGTGTTATAATGCACCACATCATGGGGTGGAAACTCAAAAAAATCATTCTAGCCTGGCACCAGGCAGGTACAAGACGTGGTTTTGCAAGACTGAGCCACACAGCTGAAAGCATGTCCAAAATTTATGAACATCACTGGAATTCATAAAGTACACCCCAGAAACCTGTAAATCCCTAATATTTCAGCACCTGACTCTCCACTGGTAAAATGCCTTAGAAGTCAATGTTTCAATGGCTAGACATGTGCACAGGGAGAAGTAACTCCTCACCAGGGATTCAGAAAATAAGCATTTCTTCTCAGAGCATGCTTAGTCTAAGACCATAAAGGCATAGCTCTGTCTGTAGTATATAATTCAGCTGTGGAATTCCTTGCCACAGGGAACATGGATACTAAATTTTACATGGGTTCAAAAACAGATGGCATACGTTCTTGACAGACAAATGTCTCAGGGACTACTGACTACTAAGGTACCACATCCAGCTCAGGAAAGTCCTGAGTCACCAGTCAGTGTATTCAAACATGCAGAGACTATTCAGAGGATGTATCACCCTATGTGATCTGTGCAAGCCCTTTCTCTCAGCATTTGCTATTGACTGCTGTGAGAGACAAGATACTGAGGGAAATGAACCAGTGGTCTGACACACTATAGCTATTCATATGTTTTTATAGGCCCATTGACAAAATAATTGCTTTTTTTAGCAAGCTCTCCAACATCCCTTAGTAGTCTATATATCCACAGCAAAGCATTTAAAGCCATTAACATTAAAGCCACAGGGCTGAGGGGCAGTGCTGATGGGGAATCTACTCTTCCCTAAGGACATTCATGGCTTCTACACATGAGGAAACAACTATAGCTAAAGAAATAAGATTCCACAAAGCCCTAGTACGTTGTCTTGCCCGAGTTTCAGTATTCACTGCAGAGATAAAACTAAATGCCACTGACAGAGGAGAAATACGAGTCCATCTTTCCATATACGGATGACTGTCCTGAACAGAGGACAGCTGATTAATAGGAAATGTTAGCATCATTGCTACTCCCATTTCCTTTAGGAAGAATGCCTTTAAGTAAGGGAGTCTAGACATCAAGATTGCCTGTACTTCCAATCTATACTTCCACTGGCTACCATCACACTAAAATTTAAGCAATACAAAGCCCAAGTTATTTTTCTGAATCTAGTTGAGTGTTGCCATATAACCCAGAGGAATACTTTGTAGAGAACGCAATATGTGCTTCCTTTCTTCCATATGAAAGCAATGTTGCTAAATGAGGAAAGTCCCAAGCTCTCTGTTGTCATGGCCAATGTCAAAAATTGAACTGCATAGAGTGCCTCTGCTAACAAATTATAAGAAAAGCGGGCATGATGAATATCTCCCATCCCAACAACCCCGCCCCCCCCGGGGAAGATTATTTGCGGCGACAGGGAGCCCTGAGGCATTTGCAGCAGACAGAATATTTCCAGACAGATGAAAACATGTTGTACTGCCAGAGTCACATAAATCATTTCTGATTTGGTCAGCATCATCTTATGCATGATTTAGTAATGATTTTGTATTCAGCTTTACAGTAGGACTGCACAGCTCAGGGCATCCTGATTCTTTTCCTTTTTGATCGACTGTAACTTTCTCTCTTGTGGGAAACCTGGGAAATTTTTTCTTGGATTCATGTACATAATTTTATATTCTCCCATTGTGTAAATTACCAGTCTAAACCATAAATATCCTTGTTAGTCGTTTACACCATAAAAAAGCTGTATACTGTAATGCATATATGGAGACTTAGACAAATTTAAAAGTAGATATTTCAATCCAGAGAGAACTGAACTCTGCTTATGTTATTTCCAGTTATTTGAGAATAACTGTGTGATTCTTATATTGTGAATATGGGCTGTATTTCTCTGCTCCTTTCTTCTCTTTATCTTCAAAAACAAGACTTCAGAAGTCAGATTCTTTAAAAGGGCACATAAATAAATAAGGGTATCTTGTAATATGAATTTTAAAAAGACTGAAAAAAGATATGGAAACCCAGAAACACACAGGCAGTTTTTTATATCCTAGAAAACTTCATAACCTGACAGAAGAGACTTTATCTTGCTCCATAAGGAAATGCTGCAACTTAGGTTAGCGTCACTGATATATTTGCCCAGGCCACCTTGTTCATCTCCTACACAACCCTCAACATTTAGGGCTGAGGGTTGCTTTTAGTATAGGTAGTGTTAAACAGTTTAGAATGTGTTCCTACATCATCACAGCCATATCCTGTCTGCACCACTGAATGAGAGCTTGCCCTAAGGAGCCATGGCACTGGAGGGAACAAGTCTGGAGTTTCTCTGGAGACTCAGGCACCATCCAGGCTTCTTTTCCTAACTGGGCTTCAGAGGAAAGAGAGCCATCTGCTGCTCTACACGAGACATGCCACAGTGTGTCTAGCTTGTTTATATGAAACGTCAGGGTGGGATTTAGGGAAGGAAGTGCAAACCTTTGCTGTTCTCCTCTCGTGCTTCAGAGCCATATGACAAGGGAAGTGGGGTGCCGAGCAGTGCTGTCCACCACCTCCCCAGCCTGGCAGAGCACGGTTGCATCCAGAATTGAAAGTAACCAGGACAAAAGTGATTGAATACAAACAACAGTCCTTTTTAGAAATAAAGATAAATAAAGTCAGAAAATACTTCACATTAGGACTGCATCACAAGTATGACACAGAGCCTGGTAGAGCAGAGCGCAGGCAACAACCAGCATTGCCTAGTAGGGTGGCCAGAGGCAAACCACGCTTGTTTGCATACACAGAGTCAGCCTCCAGGGAATAAGGAATGATGTTCTCATCTGCTATGACAGAGGTCAATGATCCTCACACTCCTAAATCTGCATTTTGGGTGTCACCTTTTGACTTTGGGGCTGCAGCCTTGCAATCCAGCTGCTTTTGGTGCAGTGTGTTTGTTGCTAGGTGAGGAAGATTCACTCACCGGTGAGGGTATGCAAGATCCAAGGAGGAAGCAGGGCAGAGAAATCCACATTACTTGTTGCAGTGTTTCTGGCCTTATCCCATCCTGAGTGTAGGTAGATCTAAGATACAGCTTGCCTTGGTGGGAAGAAATGAGAGGTAAAAAAAGTGGGAAGCCTAGGAAAAGCTTTGTCCTGCTCCAGTTCCTGAAGTCCCTTGTTCTCCCTGTGTTATGATGAGAGGAATCTAGGAAGAGCTTGGGGTTCAGCCTTTGGATGGAAGTGATCATACTCATGACCCTGTGCAGCACACATCGGTCCTGGTCCACACGTCCCCAGACTTCCTTCTGCATGAGCCAGGTGTGAGTGCACTGGGGTGTCTCTCAGGTGATATGTGCAGAAAGGCCAGGAAGAGAACAGCATGTGTGAAATGCAAAGCTAAAGTCTTCAAGTACTACAAATCAATTGGTTTTCCTCTGTAATTTTGGCTGTACGAATGACTTCCAGTGAAGTTTGACTCACAGAAAACACTCTTGGGCTAAGTTACAGAACCAGAACAGAAGTCCTGGTTTGCTTCATATGTTCACATAGATGTCTGACTATGTGTATGTGCCACAGTCATTCTATTAATATTTGTAAACTCAGTATACCTACCTTGTGTGAAATGATATAGTTGAATATGCTGCCAGGAATCTTTTACATTCTTTCATTTTCCAGTACGCAAACTTTTCCAGGCAGTTAATTACACAGCAGTATGATCTAGCAAAGCTGAGGGTTTCAGCAAATGACTGGCAGGATCCTCAAAATGATTCAGCATTCAGGCCTGCCAAGGGCACAGACGACCAGAGGTAGGCTTCTATGTAAAAGCCTGTAAAACTCTAAGACCTCTACCCTGTTGTTAGCTTTGACTGAGGTTGCAAACCACAGATTCCAAGAGGAAAAGCTCTATTAAATATGTTATGACACTTATTTATATATATTGGTGCACTTTTAAGGCCTCACTCCAGGAATGTGCACACACACAGAATAAAAGGCCCCATGCTGCAGACACTGCAGTTTATTCTTAGAATGCTGCTCGGGTGGCTGGGCATTTTAGTCGTTACAGAGAAACCCAGTGCCTGCACTGCGACTCTTCTCCAGTTCGGGCACGGCTGCCACACTTCACCTGCACCCAGAAGCCGTTTGCCTTCGCTCACACACGGCCCTGTGTGCCTGCCGTAGCACGGCCACCTGCCGCCGTACCCAGGAGCCCTCAACGTGTGACACTGCTCTGCCCCGCCGCTCCTTTGCGGCACGAAACCCGAAGCGCTTGTACCAGAGCAACGCTCGAACCATTCACCGCCGCCACCTCCCCGCGGCTGCCACTGAAGCGGCCCGGAGAATCAGGCGTGATTCGCCTGATGAGATTTGTCCTAAATAGAAGGAACTTTTCCCAAAATACTCGAGACAGCCGCACCCGCCGTCCCGCCAGCCTGCCCCGCCCCGCGGGCGGGAGAGAGGGAGCGGCCTCCTGCGCGCTGCAGGCGGGCCGTGGCAGCCCTTGCCCGCACCAAAGATGGCCGCCGGGGGCAGGGCGGGAGAGGCGTCGCTCCGCGGCCGAGGCCGTTTCCGCCCGCCAGCTCCCGTCACATGACCGCCGGGGGGGCAGCTGTCACTTCCCGGCGCTGGCGGGGGGACTGCGGCGCGGCGGGCCGCGCTCTCGTCCTCTCGGCGGTGGGGCCGGCCGTCTGGCCCTGGGCGCGCTGCGCGTCCGGGTGGCAGCGAGATGGCGACCGAGGCGGGAGAGGACCGCACCCCGCTGCTGAAGGAGTCCCAGCCCGGCACGGGTGAGAGGACCGAGAGGCGGCGCCGGGGGCGGCGGCGCCGGGGGCAGCTGCCCCGGCGGGTCGTGCCCCGCCGGGCTCCCGTCTGGCTGCGGACCTGCCGGCTCGGGGCCGCCGAGCCCGGTGGCGCCGTGGAGGGCGGGGTCGGGCCGCGGCCGCGCCCCGTGTGTCGCGGCGTCGCGTTGCCATGGAGCCGCGGGCCCTGGCCGAGAGCGCCGCGGCGGCCGGTGCCCTTCTGCCGCGCCAGGGCAGCGGCCGCCCGGGTCCGCGGCCTCGGGGCTGCGCCGCCCGCCCCGCGCCGGTGGTGCCTTTGGGGGGGCGCGGCGGCCGCAGCGAGCCTCAGGGTAGACGCGGCCCAGCGTCCTGGCGGGGGTCGCGGCTTTGTCCTCAGCGCGGGTGGCGGGGAGCGGGCGTGCAGCCCCGGGACTTCGTTAATTCGCCTGTAAGCGCCGGCCCTCGGCCTGGTGTCTCGTCTGTGGGACAAGCGCGTAATTCCAGTTTAAATGCCGGTCTAACTATTACCGAGTGCTGGGGTCCACCGAGGTTATTGCAGAATTTAATTTTAAGACAGAATTTGAGTAAGACTACTTGCTTGTTAGGAAGGAAGGTGGAAGAAGGCACAAAGATAATTATAGGAGGATCATTATGGGGTCAGGGCTTAACAACAGAGCTAGTGTTTTAGGGGGTTGTCTGTGCTGTTTCATTTCCCAAGAATGTACAAACTTTAAGGAGTAAAGTAAGATTTTCAGTTTCTTCAGTATGCCATGCAAAAATACTCTAACCTGCTTGGGAAACATATAACTGCGGCAAGAGGGGCTGCTAACAACGTAACTTAAAAGTGCTAGAAAGAGAGATGTTTGAGTTCAGCTCAGTTATTAAAGCAATACGTTCTTAAGTTTGCACAATGCATCATGCTGCGGTTGAGGTGGTTCGCCTCACCCACAAGGAAGAATACAGCAAAAGAGCAACTTCCTTTAACTGCCACACAGCAGTTGAAGACCTGCTTGCAGCACATACCTATTTTTTTAACTGCAGTTTAAGAATCTTGTTCAATTATAGTTACAGTATTATAAAACATGCCCCTGAAATCAGAACTGAATATAGATGTAGGACTTAAGACCACCAATCAAGGTAAGACCTTGAACATCATGGTTAGCTGCCTTTAACTTTTGGGGGGTGAATGTCTGTGTCTCTTTGATCATAACAGTCTCCTGAAGAGGTGGGTGACTGAGCGCATCTGGAATCTTCTCGAATTTTCTGCTCTGTTAACCTGATCTAATATTCTCAGGTACTGCAGATACACTTAGTGGAAAGACAGGGAAGCAATAACTTAGCAGCCGTTTGTTTTAGAGTTGCAGATCTACATGTTAGACTTTTATGATAAACTATTTGCAGTTTTAAAAAATCTGACATTGGTGTTCTTAAGTTCTTGCACATCTGTTTTGTGGAGCTTGCTCTGCAGACAAGGTTTATACCAGTAAGAAGCTTCCAGAGGAAGCACAGTGGATGTTCCAGTTAATCTGCATTTCCAGGGAAGGGTTACTTCATCAGTGTGATATTCAACCTTATGTTACTGTTTATCCTTAGCAAATACAGGCAGTAGAAAGTTTAAATAGCTTTACCTGTAATTATATTCATTGTTATAAATTATATGACTATACATTTTCCACTGAAGTCAAATTGCTTTTTAAACAACAATAAAAGACAATGAAGCTGCTTGACTAGTTTTTGTGCAGTAATCACTTCCTGCTCTTGGTACCTGTTGTTTTTAAAGTAAGCATTAAAATCTTGGCTGCTCTCCTTCATGTCATTTAAAAATCAGATGTGCCTTTTTCAAATGCTCCTGAGGCAAGACTTGCAATTACCACAAGTCTGGAAGGCATTTTGCGTATTTGTACAGTAGCTTCACTTATGACTCATTTACTAAATGAACATAGCAAATGCAGTCTCTCTGTGTCATTTTAACAACTTGTGCAGCCATAATGAACTGCACGTCAAGTTGGTCAGGGTTAGAGAATTAAAAAATGGGAAGGTTCTACTACTTTCATGAAAAATGCAGTCTTGGCAGAATGGCTCTCTTGGTGCCCCCACTGAAAAAGACAAAATTGCATGGGCTTATTCCTTGTTTCAAGAAAGTTACTGGGAAGGATCTTTAGATAGCTTGTCCATAGCGCATACTTTTTGCTTCTTACTGCGGATCAGAGAATCCAGTCAAGAGACATACTGCAGTAGCAGATGAAGCTCCACTCAGTTCTGTTGTTTATAGATGTATTTGTTCTGTTCATCATTTGAATCCTGAATGGTCAGAGAAAAATGAGATCTCTGTAGACTGATGTATTATCTGCAGGTGCTGTTCCCCAGCCCTCTTGGAGTTTCAGACATCCAGGTTTTCTGTTAGTACCATAGTTTCCTCATAAGGGAGGAAACTCCACCCTCTAACTATTTGTAAATTCAGCAGATTCTTCAAGTAGTTTCTCAACAATTTGACATTTCTGCTCAGTAGGTTCAGGCATTCCCAGTTCATAAAGGGTATCCTAGAGCTGTAAACTGTATTTTGTATAGATACAAAATTTATTGCCCCTTGTGATCTGCTGGCCAAGTTACAGTTCAACTCTGATCTGAATCTCCCGGTATTGATGAACGATCTCTACCAAATGCTGCTGTGTTACAGTGCAAAGTCTGATATCAGGGTTTAAACAGATGACAGAGTCAACTTAGTGCCACAACACAGATTTTATGCTGAATCTAAGACTCGTTTGTCAACTTCATTGTTGTATGGTGACTGTAGAAGAGGGGCATACTGGGAAACTGTTGCTGTTTTACAGTGCCACTGCATTGTTTGCCATCCCCTTTCCCTGTTTTCTCTCTTTGGCAGCTGTCAGCAAATGCCTATTCCTTTATAAGCAAACTTATAGAAGGAAAACTTGTCCTAGAAAACAGCCTGCAATCCCAATGACTGTTCTTTAACACTACTTTAAGAGTCTCTGTTTTTCTTGAACTGTGTTTACATGTGTGACAGTCTTCCTGCTAATCTTAGCTTTTTTTAGTGTGAAGTTCTACTTTGAATAAATATTACTGTATTTTGGTGAGAACTTCTGAAAACATGTTTCTAACTCCATTTCTGCAGACCATGCACCACACTTGCTCTGCAGTCCCTACACTTGTGCAGGTAGCTACTAGCTGTCTAAACCAGAACTACATATGTTTTGCACAACAGTAGAAAAGTGGTTGCTTTTTTTTCCTGCCTTTATTGAATACACCCCTTAAGACTAGAACAATTAGCTCATTTTCTTGCATATTTTTTCCTACCCATAAATTTCTGAGATTATTAATAAAAACTGCTTATCAGTTGTTCTTATTCTGTTAGGCTCTGTTAAAACAAAGATTTTTCATTTACTCTCGTTTCAGTCCCTACATGCTGCTCAGCTCGCTACAATCTAGCACTACTGGCCTTTTTTGGGTTCTTCCTCCTGTATGCATTACGAGTGAACCTAAGCGTTGCTCTTGTGGATATGGTAGAACCTAACACAAGCATAGCAAAGAATACAACTTCTAACGTGTGTCCAGAGCATTCCTCCACCATAAATGTTCCTCGCAACACAACGGTGAGGTCTCAAATATATTGTCCTTTAATGTGGCATATAAAAGTGTTTTTAATAGAAGTCTGTGTTTGATGACTCATGCTTAGGTGGCAAGAGAACAGGCTACTTATTACCAGATGGCCTTTTCAGTAGTTCCTTTAAAGCTATTCTGAAAAATAATAGCCTTAAATGACTAGCTAATTTCGAAGTGCTGTGCTCAGGGTCAGTTTCTTTACGTACGTCCTTTCTGTGCTATTCCTTACAAATTGGCTAATTTGACCTTGTAGATCTACTATGACTCACTGTTTTATATGCCAGTGATCAACAGTTACTGTTATATCTGCATCAGAGCTCACATCACTGTCCATATTTGCCTGTTTTTCATACAGTCTAAATGGCATGAAATTTCATTACAAATTAACGTGTAGTATTTTTGTCTTCACTTCTTTGATTTCTTTCCCAGATCATGATTCTTGTCTTTATATCCTGTATCTCTGACTTCCTTTCCAGTAATCCTTAAAATCACGTGTCTTAACTGAACTGTTGGATATGAAAAAATGTTTTAAAAAAACCCAAACCCACCAACTTTGTGAACTTGGACTTGCACAGATCTCATCTTATAATTGAAGTTTATTACCGAGCACTCTTGCTGTCTTCCTGCCTTCATTTTGTTTGCTTGTTTAGAGGTCATTTATTATTTAGCATGAGCAAATTATAACTGAGAACTTTACGAGAATAAGATTCTGCCTCACATTTCTGTGAATGTATGATGCTCATTTAGATGCTCATAAATTGGGCTTTTGGAAGTGATCCCAAACTTCAAAATCACTTTACTGGACAACTGTTCATGTTGTCTTGCTGACTTCCTTTATAGCTTCAGGTTCTGTATCTTGACCATCTTTGCTTTAATTACTTTTATGACTTTTATTTGTCTGCAAAAATAATTTTCCCTCTGTTGTGTTTATCCCATCCTTCCACCTACACTTGTGAGTCCTTTCCTTGGCTGCTCTCTCTATTTATATTAAATTTAAGCATCTGCATCTCCTTGTTTGCTTTTCTGTCCATACGGTTTTTGCAGGAAAAGCCATTTTCTAGTGCATAACAGAATGTCCATACTTCGATACAGAAGTGGGATTCACACTCATGCAGACTGTGTAGTCTGTACCTGTGTCACCTAACCCAAGTTGCTTAGAACTCAGAAAAGGATAACTGCCCAAACGTGGTGCATTTCACATTGTGGTGATTTGCATACTTGAGCTAGATATGTCTGGACAGACTGCAAACTACCTGAATTATCTTGCAACACGACTTTGATTGCAGTATAGATGTTAGTAAAGGAGGGAGACCCTAGGGAGGAGGCCATGAAACATTTATAATTTAGGTGTAAAAGACTAAATTATAGATCAAAGTTATATAAATATAGTCAGAGAAACTGCTGTTTTGAATTTACTGCATTATGGGGTTTTCCTCTCTTTTTAGGGTGAAAAGTATTCTTGGGATGCTGATACTCAGGGATGGATCCTTGGTTCTTTTTTCTATGGCTATATCATTACTCAGATTCCAGGAGGATATCTTGCAAGCAAAATTGGAGGGAAGCTGTTGCTAGGGTTTGGCATCTTTGGTACCTCTGTATTCACCTTGCTTACTCCCTTAGCTGCAAATTTGGGAGTTGGCTACCTCATAGCTGTCAGAGCGTTGGAAGGATTGGGAGAGGTAATCCTTTTTCTCTATGTAACTTTAAAATGTAGCTGAATAATTTATTAATAAATTGTAGTAATTAGTAGACCCTGTAGGTATTGGTATGCTGGAGTAGTATACGGATTATTTAATTTTGAGGAGTTTAGTTTTAATTTCTTTGAATAATTAAAAAGTTTGCCCTATATTTTAGCCTAAGATTTCCATATAAGAAAAGGGGTTTATTTGTAAGGACACTTGGGACAAGACTAGATTTATCCCTTGTCATTTGTCAGAAACCCAGAAGGAGTTCAGAATGGTATTGTTTGTATTCTTGCAACTTTCCCAGTATATACAGAATCAAAAGCAGGATAAATTAATTCTGCCTCCTTACTCATGCCTTGCACACTTTTTAAAAGTGGCTCCTTAGTAAACTAACAGATTGTGCTACTGCTTTTTAATGAAATATGCTTTGAAACATGCAAAATTGAAGCCAGTTCTAAAATTGTCTCATTTCAACAGAATGACGTGTTGTTTTCTAGGGTGTTACCTTCCCAGCTATGCATTCAATGTGGTCTTCTTGGGCTCCTCCACTGGAACGCAGCAAGCTCCTTAGTATTTCATATGCAGGTGAGAAATTCCCACAATGGTAATGGGATTATACATTTTCACTGAAGTAACAGGGAGGATTTACTTGAATCAAAGGGATTTATATTATAAATTTAAACAGCTTTTAATCTGGAAAGCATAACGTTGAATTAAATCTTGCTTTGCATTCATTATCTTCATTTATTCATGGCTTTTATAACCCTGAGAAAAGGTATTGATCTGCAACTAAGTATAAACTTCAATCTAACTTTGTTGTAAAGTGGTTCAAAGAGTTACTGTGAATCTGATGAATAGAAGATACTGTAAACAAAAGAGATTTAGTATTGGGAACAAAAAGGCTGGGTCAGAATCAAAGGACGGAGGTGTTTGGTTGGGGTTTTTTTTGGTGGGGGGGGTTTGTTGATTTTTTTTTTTAAGTGTGGTTTTGTAGAACTCAAGGAAGAAAATGTCCAAGGTCCCAGGTATTGGAGCAAGAGCTCTTTGCTGGAGTACAATACTCTCAGACCATATTCTCATAGATATTCTATGCATGGAAGGTGTAATGTTTGATATCAAATTTACTTGTTTGAAAATATTTGATGTTACACAGGATTCCTGATTTAGCAGAGTGATACAAAATGTACAGAAAGCACAGTACAAATATAATAGCAGTTGCAATACCTATTTGCATTACTCGTCTCTAATATGCTCACCGTCATGACGCTGGGAATCCCCAGTCGCCCAAAGGGAATACATGGGTTGAAGGCAGCTCAAGTCTGTTGTTCTGTTAGGAATTCTGTTCTTAGTTGTTTAGTTTTTATACTTTATGTTGGGCTGAGTTATGTATTCACTCCCTTCATGCTGGTCTGGCTAACACAGGGAGACAGTCATATTTTTAATGAACTCAGGGAAAAATATTTACACCACAAGCTGGTCCACTGAACTGACATAGCTGTTTGTTTAAGCTATGTTAAGCACCCTCTGGTCCCCTTTATGTTGAGATAAAGCTGTGCAAAAGCTGTGGTCAGTCACACCCTCCATTATTCCCTGAGCTTCATGGACACATTGCTTTTGCCCATCTCCACGGAGCCTTTGTCTGTTTTAGGGGTTTATTGGTCAGTCACTGCTCAATGCAGTATTTGTGGGGCAAGTGAAAAATGTAGCTTTCTAAATTTACTAGTCAAAATTGATATTATTTCCTTGAGGATGACAAATTTTGCATTCACTTAATGAAGTAATCATTTGATTTACTTTTGTTAATCTGTTACAGCTTTCTTATTTGAAATGCGCTTCATCAAGAAGACAGGGCTATACCCTGCAAACTGTGGCTACAGTTTCTTAAGTATCTAAGACAGTTTGGTGGCTCACTTGTGACAACAAGAATGAAGCCTTAATCCTTTCTTCCTCACATTTCCTCACTTCCCTCCTAGCCAAGTGTCTCATTCCTTCCTTTGCACTATTTCAGGCACTCATCAGACCCTTCCATGAGCCACTTTAACCCATCTAAGGCAGCAGAAAGCTTTTTCTCCTTTTTTTTTTTTTTTTTTTTTTTTTTCTGTTTTCTATTTCTCATTAAGTGAATTAAATCTGCTTTAAAAGAAGCTTTCTTGTGAGAGACAGCACAGAAGCTAATCAGAGAGCACAGAGTTGGGATTGACATCTACTGCATTTAACAATTGGTAGCTTTTAAACTGTCGTTTTGTATCTTGTGACACTATATGCTAATGAACTAGCGAGAAGAGGCTGTGGTCTGGAACGGTCAGTTGTTAGCAGTCATGAATGCATAAGGTGTCTTGTGTAAACAGAGTGTTTCCTTTCCCCCATGTTTTCATGGTTGGCAGTCATGTGATCTGTGGCTTATTTAATCATGATCATATTTATTTTCTAAGACAACACATGATTGAGGTTATACGTGGTTGTTATTTTGGTTTATATTTTGCAAGATTTATGTGTTTTTGTTGTTTGTGCTCTAAGCTTTCTGCCTCGAATAAAAATGATTGTTTCCATGAAGATGGAATCTAAGCAGCCAGTGTATCAACATAATCTAGTGTTTTCTGGGTTAGGATTAGGTCTGGATAAGTGATCATATAAATAACATTAAGAGGCAGGGTATGCTATTTATCACCAGAGAAGTTCCTAAGTATGTAAAGAATACTGGTTGGGTTTCTGGTTTAGATTTGGAATGTGGGGGGAATCTGTCATCCTTTACAAAATATATATTCAGGAATAGTTCTTTCCTGCTTTTGGCTTGTATCTGAACTGGAATCTGCCTATCTTTCCCTGCTTCCTTGCCCAATCCTACAACCTGTCAAATTCAGGGACCACGAGATTTGAACCTGCTGGTTATATGGATGCCTTCTGGCTCCTGCTCCTAGCATTCCTGTTACTGTGGAGCTAGTAGGAGTTATAAGAAATGGAAACTGATTATACTAAATCAGAATATTATCCCCCCACCCCCAAGTCCTTAATTATACTGTGATCAGCTCTCTCTCTTGTTTTGCAGCAATGCCAGCTGACTAATCTGCATTGTTTTGGATGTACTAGAGCCATCACTATATTGGAGATAATGTGCCAAGAATGCCTATCTTTTATTGCTTTTTGCTTGTAATTTTGGATGTTTATGACTTTGTGGGTCTGCTTACTTGGAGCTGCAGCTTATTGTGCCTGTCCTTCTTTAAGGTGAAGTGTCAGCCCTCTAGTGGTGGTGACAGATCTTTTCTGCATGATTTATTACAGAAAAATAAAATAACTCTGAAATACCACTTAGTTTAAGAAGTCTATAGGAGATGTAATTATTGTTTTTCGACTTTGCTTTGCTTTCTTATGGTAGGTGCACAGCTGGGAACTGTTGTCTCTCTGCCACTATCTGGTTTAATTTGCTACTATATGAACTGGATTTATGTGTTTTACATATTTGGTAAGTGGGTTTTTTAATTATTTGAAGTACAATCCATATTATTTTTGAAAATCATGGTGTATTATAAAACTTGTTTTAAAAACGTGTTTGACATGTAGGGTTGCTATTTTATTCCTCCTGGGAAATTAGAGATATTTAAAGCTAAACAGATTCCTGTGTGTGGCTATGTAAGCCTTGCTTCCAATGAGAAAAACTGTCTCTGTGTTGGACAAAAGCTAGTACAAGTCAAATGCTCTTACCTCTCCCACTGCTTGGAGACAACAGGCTGAAATTTCTCATTTGAAGTGTGAAATTGAGTTAATAACTTTAATCCCAGGAACAAGCTTCTACTCTGAATGAAAGAACCTGTGAACAGTTACTGCTGCTTTAAATGGAAACTGTGGAAAATCTCTCTAGCAGTTACAGGAACTCTGAAGGAATGCCCAAAATGCAAGGCACAGCATGTTTACTGTTCTAGAAGAAGCTGAAACACAGAACATATTTTCTAACAGCATATCGTAGATCTAACTGATGCTTTTTATGGGTCTATTTACATGTCTGAGCCGTTTCATATTCTGCATGGGGGAGTGTCAGAATAAAAGACATGGGTTACACTTTCCTCAACAAAACCAACTCCAATTTTTTGTATAAACAAAAAGGGTTCAAAACAAAGAATTGGACAAAATGAATTAAGTTGCAATGTTACAGTTGTACAAAAGTACAGTTAATTTGGTCTGACTATTGAAAAGTTACCTTTGTCAAATGATAGTTCTGGGGTTTGGCTTGAAAAAGGAAAGGAGCATTGGTACATCTCTTAAGATGATATAGTGATCTGCTGTGTATGTGCACAAAGTATTTTTTGTGATTAAACTTAATGTGAACTTTTACTTCCTCTGTGTGAGCCATATCCCTTGTGGCTGTTCCATGTGACTGATAAAAATACAATACGTATGCGTATGCAACTTTCTTGCTGTATGAGGCACTTCCATGTGGAAGGAAAAAAGAAAAAAAACCCACACAAAACCAGCCCCACTTTCCTGCTTAGTCTTCTTTATTGTTTGATAACTCTAAAATGTGCATTGTTAAGCCACTTTGGGGAACTACTGTTCGTAAGTAGATAGAAAAATAATGTATATTAATATTATATTAGAGTATTTGGAAAAAAACTTCTAACTAAATCATCTGAGAGTGTTATTCACTTGATATAATTGCTTATGGTTTTATTTTTATCTCTTCACCCATCTTTTCCCAATAATAGGTGCACTGGGCGTATTATGGTTCTTCTTCTGGATGTGGTTAGTTAGTGATACACCAGAAATGCACAGAAACATTTCACATCCTGAAAGAGAATATATACTCTCTTCTCTAAAAGATCAGGTACAGCACTTTGGTATAGTCATACTTACTTAAGTAAGAACATAAACCACAAATGTTATCATTAGTGTCATGCTCTGCTGATGTCTAGAAACACACCCTTAGTCTGAGATAGGGACAGAATTTGACAAAAAAAAAAAAAAAAGTGCAATTGTATAAGTGAGAATCAATCAGTAATCAAACAAAGCGTTTATAAGAATGCCTTTTGTTACAGATGTTGCAGTGCTTTTTAAATAAAAAAGTCCTCATGTCTAGGACTTCTCATTAAACTAGATTCAGACTTGTATAACGTCTTTAAACTTCGCAGTACATTTTACAACTTTTTACAATGTGTCTCCTAGAGTAAGAAAGAGATTATTGTTTGCAAAAAAAATTTTGAAAATGCTAACGAGACAGTTCCTAAAGTGTGCGTAAGAGTTTATTCATGTGACTGGGGATATGTATTATAACCTGTGAATCTGGCAGAGAGACCAAAGTTAATATCTAGGATTGAGCTAAGATTCAGCTAAATAAACAATGAGGGATGACTTTAAATATTTAATAATTTATGGTAAAAGCAGGAGGCAACAAATCTCAGCAAAGGCAGGCATAGTTTTGAAATTCTGATTACAAAATGTAATAGTAATTGGTTTGCTTTGCAACAATAAACAGCAGAGCAGTAACATACATTAGTATACTTTCAGTGAGAACTGAACACAATAAATTCATTCATTACCAGTGACTTTCATCTATCAACCAAGACTCCTTTTGTGCTCTTAGGAATGAATGATCATCATAGATTTGGGTAGGATCAAAACACTGGAATTAGTAAATGTTCCTATTGATGTCCTGATCACTCTCTCTTCCCTTTGTCTCCTGCTTGCTAGCTTTCTACACAGAAATCTGTTCCCTGGAGACCTATACTGGAGTCCCTTCCACTCTGGGCTATCGTTGTGGCACAATTCTCTTATAATTGGACTTTCTATACACTTCTTACACTCTTGCCCACATACATGAAGGAGATCCTGCGGTTTGATGCACAGGAGGTGAGATAAATAAAAATATAGTCACTTTCTTCTGAATTAAAGAAATGAAATAACAGATCTTCCCTGTTGTTTAGAATAGAAGGACCTGTTCAAGGACCTTGGAATGTAAATGTATAGCTGGGAAATGGTAAAACAAATCCCCACAGTTAAGTGGATGCTTTGAAAACATTGCCTGCCTTGTAATTTCCACTTTTCAGGATTTGACATTTAGCTTAATGCTAGCTTTTGAGCTCAATTTTCTATTTGAAGATAAGTATTTTAAGGGGAGGCGGGGAACCTTCAGTCTGATTGGATCCATTTCCAAATTGTCACTTTCCTTTCCATAGTGAGCAGCGGAGGTAAAATACCTTTTTTTTTTTTAATAGGATGAAACAAACACATAGACTTAAGGTCCAGATATAGTGCTCTTCAAGGAAATTTTTTTATATTAAATTATTTATCAGGGAAAAATTACAGGGGCAGGGGGTGTGGAAAATTCTTATTTATAGCAATTATTTGACGGTACTAGTCATTCTTTAACGAGAAATTTTTGATAATAGCATAGTTTACCTGGAGAAGCTGGTACAACTCAAGTGAAAAGGCACTCAGAAATTCTAACATAGTCTTTTCCTGGTTTAACACCTGAGACTGGTTTAGAGCAAACTAAAGACGCTTGCCGTGCAAGAAAGAGGTGACGCAAGCAATCTTGGGAGGAAAAGATGGGGGATCTCAGCATTAGAAGAGAACATTGTGGTAGGGCAAGCTGCAAAATGGCTGGAAAAAAAATAGCTTAAACTGCCAGTTATTATTATGCCTCTTGAGGGAATACCTGTGTAAACTTCTGTGAAAGTAATTTGCTATCACAACCTCGACTGCATGTGTTTTGTAAAACATCGTTGCATTAAATGCTAACAAGGTTCTGCTGCGAAGTGGTTTCCTGTGTCTCTGGATTGTTTCTTCTTTTTGGAGTGATTTAGAGTACTGTCTGTTGTGAACGTTTGAAAAAAAAAAAATGGAAAAAGCTTGCATAATAGTGTTGTACTAACTTTGTTGCCACACATTTAGATGGAAATTGCATTACTGTTTAAAATACTACACAGTTGCTACTGTATAATCCACCAGTTTCCATCCTATGATAAAGGAAATGGTTAAAAATAATGCTGTGTCTTTGAACAGTGCTTCAGAAGTTCTTGGGTTTTCTGTTACTGCGACTATCTTCTATTTTTCAAAATTTTATTTACCGCTTTTGAAAGCGGAGCATTGAAGCCCAAAGGCATCATGTCTGACTGCTGATAAAGTGGTTTTCAGGTGGAGAGGTGTTTCTAGACTCATTTCAGATTGAATTTCCTAGGGAAGCTTTTGTTTCTTCTTTGACAAATATACATTTTACAATAGTGTATAAATATTAGAATATTTCTATTCAACAGCTATCCAAATACCTCTTTTGAATCACAGATTAGGTCAAATTATAGCTCTGTTATCAATAATTATCCATAATTGCATGGAAAGGCTGTAAATTTCTGCAGTTCAGTAGAACTTTTTCTTTTCCCTCATTGGAAAATCATGCAGAATCAGGCAGAAGTCTCTGAACAGCTCTTGTTTAAATTAATGGGGATTAACAGGTGACTTCAGTATAAGTAATGTTAGATCCTCAATAATAGCTTTGATTTGGGATTATAGGATGTCCAGCCTGGATCTGAGGAAAGTTCTAGTTCTGTATCTTGTTTCTGATTATAGCCGGCATCAGATGTTTCAGCAGATAGATATGGTATAGTGTAATGTTGAAAAATTATAGTAGTACAAACCCCTGAGATTCCATATAGCTTTCATAATTCTGAATAATATTATAGCTTCCACTTACTTTAGTAACTCACCTGATAGCCTGTCCTACTTGAAATTGGTGTTTCTGGAAACTTGTATGGTTAGGTTAATGTCCACAAGATACCTTCATGAATAGTTTTGTTTTTTCTGAACCTAGTTGCTGATTTAAAACCTTTGAGTTTTTGGTCTGGCTGCCATGGATATTTACGGATTAAGTCATGCAATGGAAAGTTTACGAATTGATAACTTTAAAATGTTTTGCTTTTTCTATCCCTAGGTTTCTCTCTTATGGTAATACCAACAATAGTTATGTGCATGGACGGTTTTGACACTTCTGGTTCAGCCTCCGTTAATGCTCCAGCTCTAGCGATTTTTCAGCATATTGAATTGTCATTTCATTGTTTTAACTGTCTTTTTTTTTTTTTTTATGTCCGTAACAGAATGGATTTTTATCTGCCCTACCTTATTTTGGCTGCTGGTTATGTATAATTCTGTCTGGGCAAATTGCTGATTATTTACGGGAAAAACAGAATTTGTCCACTGTTTGTGTTCGCAAATGTTTTACCCTAATAGGTAAGTGCAAGTATCATCTCTGGAACATATCATAATATCAGTCTGGGAAAACTGAAGGATTGGGGGAGTAGTGTGACATTCTGCTGTGAGATTAGGCAGGATTGTGTGTGGCTTGAGAGGAGCAGCTTTACTTGTCAAGAGTAAATCCTATCTTTTTCCATAAAAAAGTAGGCCTATCGGATAAGAGAACAACAAGAGATTGGCAGAAACTGTTTGGGTCAAGATACATCAGTCTT